>NC_063448.1:29344594-29528891 GCF_020379485.1 Brassica napus | reverse complement strand
CAATCCATCCCCATGATAACTTCATATCCTTTTAAGGCACACCAACAATTGCTGCCAGAACTCTTCTCTCGCAATGGAATAACGGAACGCTTCTGATCATTCTCTTGCCTGGAGGGTTTGGTCTCCGGGAGTCATTAAACCACATCCATCCTGTCAATCACAAATGAACCCACAGACTACTCGCAGCTACCTAAGGGTTCAAAACTATGTGTTGCCCCGGAGTCGAACAATACATGTGTGGACGGCCCGCAACATGTAAAGTTCCTGCCACAACATCAATATATATCAACAACATAATAATTATCCAACAAAATTAAACCAATCCATCACAAGCAATCACACAACACAAAATCAATCTAGTAAGGTTAAGAACCCAAATACCTGTGATGGGACCCTTAGATGGGCCTGGAGGTTTAGTATCCTCTAGTTCTAAAGCATAAACTCTACCCCTATAGCTTGCCTTTTTGGTGCTGTTGCGATTGCAGGTGGAGCTGGAGGAGGATGGACAGTGATTGGCGTAGCTGGGATATGACGATTGACGCTGCACTGGGTAGAGATGTGTCCTTTCTTTCCACACGTGTAGCATGTAGGATTGTATGAGTTTGACTGAAAGGATCCAGTTTCTTCCTGAAGCATTAACTTGACTTATGGCCTATCTTGCCACAGTTAAAGCACTTTCCTGTGAAAAGAGATCGTCGACTTGGCTCTCCCGATTCTTTTACTTTTTCTTACCCTTAAAGATCTTTGGTTTCCACCATACTTTCCTTCTTGATGATGCTTGAATTTCTTACTTGCCGCCTTCTCAGCTTCCAATCCAATCTCCACATTCACAGCTTTTTCCACTAGCTCGGTGAGACTCTCGTAGTTCCCGACTGCCAGTCTATTTTCTAACTCTGGTTTTAGACCAAACATAAAGTTAGATATCATGGTTTCTTCATCATCTTATCCTCGCAGCACATGTCGTCGCAGTCGCATAAATTCAGATTCATATTCTCTAACCGTCTTATCTCCTTGTACCAAGTTTGCAAACTGACGTTGAAGCCTCCGCTTGGATTCAGGAGTGAAGTACTTGCGTTCAAATTCTTTTTTGAATGCCGCCCAAGTGGTGACCAGATGTCCTACTTGGCGATCCCTACTCTCCCCACCATTCTGCCGCGTCTTTTCTAAGTAATACACCGCCATCTTTTTCTTAGACTCCTCGGAACACGTCAGCGTCTCAAAGTTTTTCTCACGGTTCGAAGCCACTGGTCGGCTTCAAATGGATTTGTCCCTCCTTCAAAATGGGGTGCCTTCATATTCTTCATGGCAGTTATCAACGGTACATTGGTGTAGCCACTGTAGGTTGTGGTGGCATGACTGTAGTGGTTGCACTTGAGGTTGTTGTAGGGACCTCACTATCACGTGATGAAGCATCTTCAAAGTGTGCTCCATTCCTACTCCTTGTTGTGGTTGATCATGAACTTCTGGTTCAATCGGGTTGTTCCGCCTTATTGGTCTTGGTCCTTGGACACTTGACTCGCTATCATCTATTTCTGGTCTTCCCCTTACAGTACGGTTTGGTTGAAAGTTTTCTTCTGGTGGTATCTCTTGATCATGTCCAAACAGATTGTGTTTCTTCTTGCGTTTCTCTTCACTGGATCCTTGGTTGGTATGCGCCAGTGTTTGCACCCTTCCCTCGGATTCATATCCTAATCCTCTTCTTCTTGAGACTCTGTCTATACCCAGCATCTAATCTTGTCCCCCATCACTCCTTCCCCGCCATGCCATCTGCAATCCACAAACAGGGAATTCCTATTTAGAATACTAATTAGAGCGGAACTCTGCTGGTTTCCTAATACATCTTTTGCGACACATTTGACTCGATAAACACGGAAAGTATGTGCTTGACCGCATGATCTAAACCATGCTCTGATACCACCTCTGTAACACCCCCGAACTGTTTTAGACATCGGTCAGTCAGGCGGGCAACAATCAAACAAGAACATGCTCGAACGGCCTTCCTCTGCCAAGTCCGGAAGTGTCACAACGGTTTAGAATAGACTTTCCAAGTCCCAAAACATTATTCTGTAACCCAGAATATCCATTCAAACTCGTTTCCTCTAATCTTCGGCGTGAGGCTTTGCAACCCGTACCGAGTAATAGAGTTGTGTTAGATTGGACTAACCTAATATCAGATTCAACACGTCAAGAATATAAAACATACTTTATTTCATATATATAAAACATGAAGTTCACAAAACCAAAATATTATACATAGGGTCCATGGACGCAGTCGAAAGTAAAACATACATTCATATATCTTGAAAACGAGTCTTTAGCAAAAGATTATCAATCTACACCAGCTCCTACAGTTCCGCGAGTGCTACGATCCTCTCTACTGGTCACCTGCAAAAGGATGTGAGGAGTGAGTGAACTAGTTTCACTCAGTGAGCCAGGGTTCCCTATCTAGCATATACAACTACCTACCGTCATTCTAAACCCAACTCCAAACACAAGCAAGACGGATAGTTCAACAATCAATATTCAAGATAACAAAGCATGAACCGATTTAAGCAATAAACCATTAAACCATAATAATTCAAAACACTCTTTATGAGTGTCACATCAATCAACCATATATATATACTCTTAGGGCCCAACAGAATCATTCTTCCTCCACATAAGGGACCCCGACAATCCCTTCACTATTACACCACACAGGCGTAGGCGCTCGGGAATCGCCTGGTCACGGTCCTCAATCGGAATCGCCTTACCCCGGTCCTCTATCGGACTCGCCGGGGGCTGTCACATCCACGTGTGACACTCGGCCTTGGTGATCAAGCCAAGTTAAACCGAGCCCACCACTTTCCGGACCACGACCGGCTTAGTGGTACCATTTGAGGAAGCAATGACCTGCAAACTACTACTAGAACCACCACGAGGTTCTCACACAACAGTACCAACACGAGGTACATACAATAACAACATATAATAATCACACAATCACAATAACTCGGGTGCTTAGACTAGTCTTGCTATCCACTTAGTCCAGACATCGTCAAAAACCTCGGATCCAAAAACTGACACCTAGACCGGTCTGACTATCCTAGCTCGGAAGCCGTCTCCGATGTCAGGAACCTGCATTAAAAATTCGTTAACAAACAATTAACCGTGACTCACAGTGATTAACCGATGTGGCTCAACTTTCTGATTCCGGAAGTCGACCAAACTCTTTTTATTCCCTCCAAATCTTCGTCTTGATTTTGTACCGTTAATCCCGCAATCTTGTAACACGTCTTGCTTCTCCAAGCAACTCTCTAAACAGCTCCTTAAATTATTATTTTTCTTTTTCTATTTTTTTCTTCTTTTCTTTCTTCTCTTTATTTCTTTCTCTTCTTGCTTGCCTCCTCTCTCTCTCTTGTCACGTAAGTGTGGAAATGGAAGAGGTTGACCTTCCTTTTATAGTTAAACAAGATCTATGAGGTGGTGACAAGTATCACACACTCCCCCTCCCATCTTTGGCCACGTTTCCAAGACAATGACTCAGGTAAGTCATTTGCTTCCAAGTTGGCCACGTGATACTCATAAGCATGAGTAAGCATATTATTTATTTTCTTTTCTTCATTCTTGTTTAGACACCTGGTGATGACAAAGCAAGACTGTACGAGTCATTCTCCTTTTCTTCCCATCAAACTCGTTGATTGCAACCAAGCCATAAGAAATATAAAATATTTCTTTATCTCCTCTTTTTCTTCTCAGCTTGATTAATTAACCCAAACTTAGTGATCAAACACCATTCTCATCGATCACCTCTCTTTTTAAAAGAAATAGCTTAATTATCCAATTAAGCTACTAACTTACTTTCAATGCATCGATCACTTCTTGTTTTTAGCTTTGTATTTTTCTCTCCCAGAAAAATGGTTTCTGAAAAATAAATTACGAACTCGTAATAAATTCTCCAAAATAAATTTATTTGAATTATTTACTTAAAAATAATTCTTTCTCAGGAAGACAGGATATTACAGTGGCGGCCAAGGGTAAGCTTCTCCGCCGGAAGAAAGCGGAATGGAGGGATGAGTTCGTGAGGATGGCCGAGAGAGAGAGAACTAGCGATTGCTCGAAGAAGATTCAGCGGGAGCGAGCTGACGCGGCCGAGGCCGAACTCTCCGTCGCTAATGTGACCATTGCGACTTTGGAGTCTCGGAACGCCAGTCTGATGGAAGATATGGGGGTCAAAGCCGAAGAACATAAGAAAGAGTTGGGTCGGCTTAGGGATTCGCGTGTCTATGAGGTTACGAAGGAGAGGATGAGGGTTTAGACCGAGATGATCGCGAAATCCAACAGGAACTTCGGAAATCTGCGCGAATGGTGGACTCGCCGCGGCCCTTTCGACACAGCACGGTTCCTTCAAAGCCAGGCGTTTGGAACTAAGAGATGCCTTGAGGCTTTAAAGGCTGGTGGTCGTGATATCCCTCAAGATGTCATTGATACGTTCGCAGCCCGCGAGAAGCAGTTCGAAGAAGAAGCCTCGAAACTTGATCCCGGCGAGATCCCAGAGATTGACTTGACTCTTTCTCCACTTCACCTTGATTCTCAGTTCGTTGATATGCGAACTTTTGTGGGCCTTGACCCATATGGATCCAACGCAGAGCTGAGACCTACACTCATGACTTCTTATTCTTTTTACCTATCTTGCTGATCCTGAGTGGCTAGCTCATCTTTAGCTAGTTCCTACCTTGCACCTAAGCCTTTATTCCACCTTCATGCATTATTTTTCAGTTTCATATGTGTAGATATGTGAAAAAAGGTTGGAGAGGAAAGGATCGACGCAGCCTCTTACTCGTTATCGTTGCAAAGCTTCAAACAGAACAGAGAACAGTCAGTTTATAAGTCAGAACAACTGCTACGGAACAGTCAGTGGAGAACAAGGGAGAACGAGCAGAGTCGCCATTGGCACCAATCATTCCATGCATCACCTCCTTCTCCGTCACACCATCATCTTTGATCTCATCGTTTGTACTACTCAAAAAAAAAAAACATGTGTATATATTCTTTTATATGAGATCACTAATGGAGAAGGAGGACTAAACCAAGCAGACATCAGCAACTGGTTGGACGTCGATCCTTTTGAGCCAATTCGGTTGGAGCTAGACGAAGAAGAAGTTTCTGCTGCTTGGCTAGTTGCTGTCTGATGAGATCGATCGCAACTAATTCTACTTGTTTGACATGCCGTCTCTTTTCAGACCGAGATTCTGAATATGAGCTCTCCTTTTGATATTACGTGGATTACGGTAGAAGAACCAAGGAAAGAGAACCACTGGTCGATAGAACAGAGAGAGTTGGTACCAACGAATGGGAGCAGGGGAACAGTCAGGACGATAGCTCCAGAATCAGCAAAACGAGTAAGGGGTTCTGTACATCAATGGATCCGTCCTTTCTTGCTATTTTGCGCCATACCCTGCATCTACTACAAAAAAATTGGTAGCCCCTAAACACTCTTAAACTCCACTATAAAATTAGCATGTTCACACCTAGCCGTCTACCCTGAATGATGCCTGTGATAAGAGGATCACGCCACTTTTAAATGAATATAGGGAGTTCTGTCTTGATAGTCTGCTTTTTCAGGTTTGAGATGTAGAGTATGGAGCCGATCTTTGAACAGCGTTCAGTGGAGGTTCTGGTAATAGTGTGTGGTCCTAGTTTCCTGTTTGTATGGTTCAGAGATTTGTGGTTAAGGTATGGTTATTGAGCAATAGGAGAGTTCCCACACTTTCAAACCTTTTCCCTGTTCTTGATACTTGCCTTGTTCGAGGACAAACAAGGATCTAAGTCTGGGGAATTGATATATGGTGTTTTTGACACCATTGTGTATATGCTTTCTAACTTGTTTTCAATGTTTTATCGAGTTAGTCCAGTCCTTTTAGAGTCATTTCAGGGCTGGAGTAGACTGAGGAGCTGTAGGAAGAAGCGTGAAGAAAGGAGCAAGAATTGGAGTCTTTCCCCGCAAAACAATCATGCGGAGCAGTCTGACGGTTGATCCCACCAGGAACATTCCGGCGATTGTTTCTGACATTTATGGAAGTTTCCATATCATTCAAAGATTTGCCCGAATCACTGATTCCCTCCTCTGAAGTCGATGGCGCCTCCATATAAAAAGCCATCTTTATCTTTATTTTTGGTACGCTAGTTTTGCAAGAAGACTAAGACCTATTATTGGATTTTGCTATTGTAAGGGAGACGACTCCTCTTCTTCACCGAGAAGATTATCCTGAACCTTATTTATTTCTCATTAGATTTATATGCAGTATTATTCAGTTATTATATCTGGTTCATCTTGTATTATGGCTGAGTAGTCGCCTCGCTCATCTAGGGTTCTAGGGTGTTGATTGCAAAAGCTAAACATAAATAAGCGACCATATTGTGTCTTTGTTCATCTCTGTTCTTAAAGCTAGCTATAACCTGATCTACTGCTAGATCTTAGGTTGAATCTGCTCATGAACTGTGTAGTAGATTACTTAATATTGAGTGAATGAGCCGATGAGAAACCCTAGATTGGCTTCTCTTTAATCATGAATCTGTTACATTGCGCTTGAATAAATGTTTGGTTTAACATCAGCACCCGATGAGAAACCCTAGATTGGCTTCTCTTTAATATTGAATTTACTCTTTGCAATTATTTACTTTATTTGCACGTTACCATCCAATTCAACCCCACCTTTAGTTTTAGCTAAGTTGAAAACTCATAAGAATAAGTGCAGACTGGTCCTCTGGATTGAATCTTAAATACTACAATTATCACTGTTAACTTGACAGTATGAAATGTTCAGTTTTAGTGTATCAAGCATGTTTGCCAATATTCTCAGAAACCACTCCATGCTTATCAAATATCCTCCTCCTTTTCCTATATATACAATCGTCTCTCTCTCTTATTTGAGATGCTCTGTTTGAAAGAAAAAAAAAACTCCAGAAAAAGATCTTTAAACATATGTCTATAGTTTGAGTTTCTTAAATTATTAGTTCGCATAGATTGTTTACGAGTACCGCATGTATGGTCTATGAGGTCAGTTGGTGAAGCTCGAAGACGCTGATCCTTTATCTTGGCTGACCTGGAACCCGGGGTTCTAAAGCCTTAGATTAAATATCCATGAATTCTTGAACCCAAAGATTTTATCTTTTAGTATTGTATTCTACCTCCCTTAGGCAGGCTCCTATCAACAAAAAATTGCAAATCCGTAGTCTTTATTTTAGACTTGGATGTAGTTGTTTTTATGCAGGAATGTGCACATTTTGTACTGGGGGTCTTAGCATATGTTTTGGCTCGTGGCCTCTATGTACTGGTATTTGACAGCATACTCAGGCTTGCGCAGGCCTGTTCCTGCTTAAGTCGCATACCGTTGATATTATATATGTGGTCGTGCCATTTAGGTGAAGGGTTTGCCAGGATCAGAAGTCATCTTCGACTTGATCCAGCTCGTTTGCCCCTTTAAGTATGTTGGTGTTCCTGCTGCTCCTCTAGTCAAAACTCATTTTTTATTAGATAAGATTAGTCCGAAGACATTACAATAAGTAGGAGCAGGAAACCAAAATGCTTATATAATATTAATAAAGCAGTACAAAGCATGATCCAAAAATCGTATTTAAGAATAATAGGTTTTGAGGTGCATGGCATTCAGCAGTTTGGTTGGGTCTTGCCGTCGCTGTCTTGCAGCCTATAGGCCCCTGCTCCCCGTACCTCGATTATCTTATATGGTATTTCCCATCCGGTGGCGAGCTTTCCTGCCAATTTATCTTTCTTATTGTCGAATGTTCGTCAAAGAACCCAATCCCCTTGTTGGAAGGTCCTGATTCTTACTCTTTTATTGTAGCTCTTGGCGATTTCTTGCTGGTAGAACCAGTTTCTTATTCTCTCTGTTCATCGAGCATTAGATAATAGAATATTTTCATTTTTCTAATATATATTAGAATACTTCCTCTTTCTCTTAGATTTAGGAAAATTCCTTGTTGTCTAAGCTGGTTACTTTATGTTAAAGAAGAATTCCATTTATCCTTAGGTAGGAGAAATCACTTGACCTGGAAGCCGAAAGCCAAAACCCGAAGCCAGGAATGTAGCTAGGATCTGAGCTGGGATTTCTCCAGGTAGGAATCGGAAGGCCGGCGTCCTGCTCGGAAGCTGGAGTAATCTCTTAATGGATTATTTTTCTCCAAGTGTTACCCTTAAACAGCTCTAGCTCCATAATCAAATTAGCTTGTTTTATACCTAGCATCATCTACCCTGAATGATTCTTGTGATGAAAACCTCACGCCACTCTTAACTGAATATAAGGAGTATTTTCTGGAAAGTGTGGCCTTTGCAGGTTTGGTATAAAAGTATGGGGAAAGTTTTCTAAGATATCAGTAGGGTTTAAGTAAGGTTGTGTTGTTGGTTATACTGTTTGTGTGGGTGTGCGATTTGTGGTTGAATTATGGTTGTTGAGAATTTGAGATTTTTTGCTTTTTTAAATCTTAGTTTCATTCTTTAGGTTCTGAATTTGTTTGAGGACAAACAAGGATCTAAGTATGAGGGAATTAGGTATTGTGTTTTTAACACACATTGTACATAGTTTTCTAAAACATTTTTGAGATTTTATCGAGTAATTTTAGTTATTTTTGAGGCATTACAGTTCTGGTGTAGGGTGTAGATGGAATGTGGATAACTTGGAGGAAAGCATGCAAAAAAGAGTGAAATTTGGAGATTTCATAATGGAGCACCCAATTAAATAAATGACCAACCGCTCCGAAGATTGAGATTTTTAAAGAAATTTCCAAACTTCTGCCACCTGCAATAAATTTTTTTTTTTAGGAGAGACATCTAAGTTTTTACACACTGTGAGAAAGGAGACTTGCGATTTGCTTCTTTGTAAGGAAGAAGGATCTCTCAACATTTGGAGAAGAAACCAGGAACCCTATTTTATTTTTTGCAATCGATTCAGTATGTTATCTTCATCTATCATCTTTGTGTTTTTCTACTTATGTCTGATTAGCCGATTGTTGAGCCTAGGATGCTAAGGTGTCGAGATTTATTAACTAAATACAAATAAGGTTTACCCTCTGATTGTTTCCATTAACTATTGCGTTAAGGCTTGCATTAAACTGATCACTTAGTGCATGAGTCTTGGTTTAATCTATTCATCAAAAATGTTTTATGTTGCTAGAAATAATATGAATAGGCAACTTGTCCCTAACCAATAAAAATAGATGTTAGGGAAATTTGTGAACATATCAAATTTGAGCATTGATGTTTGTCATCATTATCTAATCAAAATGACATTTTACATATTGGAATCTCTTTTTTTTTTGGTCGTCAACAAAAACACAGATTCATGATGACTCTGCTAACCAAACTGGTAGCTCTGAATCAATATGGTTTGTTTTCTCATTAACTCTCAGATTGGTTTGTTTGGAAGTCATTTTAGACTTGATCTAGCTCGTTTTCCCCTCTAAGTATGTTGGGATCTCTCATCTGTCGATTTTGTCTTGGTACGAACAAATGTAAATATATAATTGAATAGGGTATGAGTTAAAGGAATCTAAAACTTTTGTCCAAATTATTTGAGAGGATAACCCTATGGCTACCGATATTAACTGGCGTTTAAAAGATAAAACTACCTAAATCCCTTCCAAATTCATAAAACAACCATAATTCTAAAGCTTCATATATTTCTTCAACTTTAAATCCCTTACAATCTCCCATGAAAATTAGCTTTTCAGCTTCATTTGATTCCCAGTAGTGGAGTAACTATGCATTGGCACATTTAAGTGATTTATAGCACATGAATAACCCACCAAATATCATTAGGTACATAAACTGAACGGACCTTAGAACAAACCAAACTGAGAGTTATAGTCTTATTAGCACACCAAACGAGATAATAATTACATGCCTTCTTTAAGTGACACTGCCGATGGTAATATATTGTTTCTTTTTTTTATCATTAGTGTTATCTTATGCATGCTTCTTTTGAATTTGCCTAGGTCATTAACAGTAGCCACTTTCCTCATCCTAAACTATGGCGATTTCCCTATTGCGGTGGCATGAGCAATTTCTGTCTTTTCCTTAGAAAGCTTATCTTCTTCCTATCCACCATGAATAAGTTCACTCAAACTCAACTTGTCCTTCTGACAATTATAACACTTTAAATTGAGCTAATTGTCCATGAAGCGATGTCAAGTCTAAACACAAAATGACATCATCAGCTAAACAGAGTCCAAGATCCTATAGCTTGAAGGTTGTAGTATACCTTGGGCTCACTGTAAGCTCAAGAACTTGGAGCTTGATAGGTTGCTGCAGTGGTGGAGTTTTAGTTCGTGTACATGTGTTACACATGGAGAGTAATGTGTGAAAATGCTTCGGAGAATAAAAAGAAAACGTCAAGATGCGATGATGTGTGATATTTCCATATGTTTGGTTAACGAAATAAACATTAAAGGAATGTTATTAGATCACATCCTGGAAGATTTGATGTTGTTAAAATATAGGAAATATTATATTAGATAATAGGAAAAGATTATTTAATATATATTGTGGCTTTACCTAAGATTAGGGTAGCGCTTTCACGTTGTAATTCTCAGAGAGAAAGACAAAGGGTTTTGGGGTTTCATACCTGAGTGAATTGGTAGACTTGAACAACAGGTGTTGAGTCAAGCAAGTTGGGTGTGTTACAAAACACAAAGGGTTTTGGGGTTTCTTACCTCCATCTTTGCTTTGTCCTTCGAATCTAGATCGAAACGTCTCTTGTGTCGTCTCGATTGGAGTTATCATTGAAACTTTACGATAAAAAACCGCAAAGCCTTATTTTCTCACATGAATTCAAATTAATCGTATAAAACGGCAACGGTTAACTTAACACCTTAGCAGCCTCAACTATACGATTACGTTGAACTTTTTTATAAAAATTGACGTTGTATCTAAGGAGAAGATAACAGTCAAGTTCGGAAGATAAATGTCAAGTTTCAAAGGATAAACACCAATATCAAAAATGGCGAACAAACACGAGAAGAGGAAGGGGAAATAAGCAAGCAAAACTGAGAAGAGACAAAACTGCATCTCCGAGAACACTAAGGTATGTCCGACTTGTTTCAAGATCAAACTTAGAATTTTCGTACGAAGGTACTAAGCAATAAAACGCTTTTGAGACTTCTCTCGAATTTTAAGGAACTTAAAACTTAGGTGGATAGTCTAGTGAACTAAGTCATAGGCCATTTTTCCTATTGCTCTTTAATTGCTCTGGCAGATCTTGCTAACCGATCTAAACTCTCGTAAAAATGAGAAACGATTGCCACGCATACTTAGCTCGCTTCCCAAGAAAAAAAAGAACTAGAGACACGCACATCGTCTTAAAATCGATTCGTTCCTAGCAACTTTCTTAAAACCCGACATATTCCAAGTTACCAACCTGAAAACCACCAAGTCGCAATCCTAGTGTCGTCTTTAAACCGACCCAGATTGTCGGTCATTCTATTCCACAAAAAAAGGGAGGGAGTAGGTATGTATACTATACTCGAATACTCCCTTACTTCAAAAAACGTTTTGCCTCGGCATAAAAAAAATGCTTTTGACAAAGTAAATTCTTGCAGCAATAGGCAGAAAACACTTAGGCAATCGGATGCCTCAATAAAATCGTCCCAATAGGCAAACGACAATCTAAGATTTGTCTAAACGCCAACAAGATATCTTAAACATCACGACCATAATCTCGAGGATTATACAGTACCTCTTATCACGATCATGCGTTTAGAAAACCTGTACCAATATCGAAGTAAAACTCGACGATTAGCCAAAGTCTGGAAGATCCTTTCGACTTAAATAAAACGAGTTTCGTATAAAAGTCAAAAATTATACGAGAAAATCTTCAACCACCAGCATTGCTTTTAGTTTCCGTTGAACCTGGTAAGTCACGGAAACGCATCGAAAAAGTTTCTCACAACTAGATCATAACAAAATAACCTTTGGTAAAAGTCCATGAGTGATTCCAAGGAAATCTCACCAAAGATCGAAATCAAAGCAGAAACGCGTCCCATAAAATCTGCGGAAACATCGCTACTTTGACATATCTGATTTACTATCATCGTAGAGCGCTGAATTCTACATTTCACTTCCCTCGGCTATATCCGAGCAGGAAATAACCTCGAAACTGACTCTGCACGGGTTCTGGGTCGAGACTCTTAGGCTTCGTCTCCCTCGGATAAAAAGGAAACAATTTTCATACGACTAAAGGAAACATTATACGAAATATTCGTTGTATAACTGAAACCTAAAGAAAAGATCATTTTCTACACCCATGGGCCATATTAAAACATGAAAGCTCCGGCGTACTTGGCCTATCAATCTCGACAAACGCCCTTTGGCCCTCGGCTAACTACGCCTTCCCGTAAAGCCCGAACCAGAATTCGGCATCCCTTCAAGGAAAAATCGTAAACTAACACGGCTTTGGTGTTAACACAAAAGTGCCATGGTTTAATCCTTTACCAAAAACGTCTTTGGCTATAAAACTGAGCACAGCCTTCATGCAAAGCCAAAACAATTGAGGGACCACCACTCCAATAACTTGACGGCTAAACGGTAATCCGCAATTTGTCTTGAAACGCCAAGTAGCGATTACACAAACAATTATCGTATGACCCAGAAACGGGAATCATACGGTAAATTCGTCATACACAAACAATTATCCTAACAACCAAACAGTTAACGGAAAGGTTGAACTTGTCAAAAATCGACCTAGTTCCATATACTACGATTCACTTTAAGCCTGCTGTGTTTTACTCGTAAAATGCGGCATGTACGGAAAACTCGTAATAGAGCTCCTATAGCTATACGAAACATCCTCAAATATACACGAAAGAAATATCGGAAGGCCAACACCTCACAAAACACAGTATAGGAGGATGCCTCTTTCCGGGGACAAATTTAAGCAACCCCTTGGTCCTAACTCCTCCATCGCAAATCAAACCCAAACAGGAACAACAATTTTGGCAGCGAACATCCGTAGACAAACCAAAATGTTTCTCAAACGCAGGGTTAAGACTAAACCCTTGCAATACCGCATAACATCTTCAAGTCCGCGAACATTTCGAGCACGAAACGCGGCATACGAAAGAGAAACCAATCTTCAGCATTGCGAGACGTCGCAGACGCTTGAAGAAACTTTTTTTCGACAAAAATACCTTCCTCGATAAAAACACCATCTTGAAGGACCAAACAATCATACGCACTAACACCCTCTTAAAACACGTATCCTTCACGAATATTCAAAAACGGTAATACCTAAAAATAAGTTTGTTGATGATCACAACAAACTCTTAACAGTCCTAAACAGACTTAGCCATCTCGTAGAGATAGCTCTCATACACCCGACACAAGGGTAATAGCGCTATAAAGAAATCCAAAATTTTGGTCAGTACTTTCAGGAGACTTAGAAATTGTCCTTGGAGAGATGCTCGGTTCCAACTATACAAGTCGTCTAAGCCGAGAACCTATCGCGGACTTTAAATCGGTATGGAATCATGTTGAAACTGTAACGGGATACGTAAGTCGAATTAGTCATCGCACCCCCTAAAACCAGAAGTAAGCCTAGGTCTTGCCCTAAACCCAACACACTGGTCTCTAACATCTCTAGGCATGATATCAAAAGATACGAGATCCCAAAATATATCTCTTCGCTTGTATTCCAATGTTCATGAAGTTCCGAAAAGCAAAATTTTCATACATTCTCATCTAAAACGAACAGTGAATATAACGATCTACAAAGAGTTAGATATGAGATGACAATACTCTTCCCTCTACAATCGAACGAATACA
The DNA here is from genome assembly GCF_020379485.1 of Brassica napus. Classification (NCBI taxonomy): domain Eukaryota; kingdom Viridiplantae; phylum Streptophyta; class Magnoliopsida; order Brassicales; family Brassicaceae; genus Brassica; species Brassica napus. The sequence goes on along the minus strand of NC_063448.1, from coordinate 29,515,078 downwards.
AACATGTTCTTAAAACGCAGAACACAATTTATTAAAAAAATCGTAAAGCAGGATTCGAAGCCACATGCTTTCAGTCCCGAAAACATAAATACGGCCACACTTGGCCAAAGCAAACAGCCAACAAGGGTAGTTTCAAGGCCAACAAAGGTCCGATATAAAATGCCATCAACAGCAACATGTCTGATAATCTCTACATGACACATAACTAAACCGTAAATGCCTCATTGGAAAACAGATCGTAAGCATCTTAACTCCAAGATGAACTACGAAAGGCTTGATCCCTTCGACAAGGGTACGTAGGCAGCCTTCATAAGGCGCAGCCCCAATAAACAAAAAAAAACTTTTCTTTACATGCATAAGTTTTTCTTCGTCAATGTTTGTCTACGAATCTTCGGATACGAACTTCGTCCAACATGCCTATCTTGCCTAACTCGCCTAACCGCACGCTAGAATCTCATCAATGATCCACGATTCTAACGGGCTGGGGGGCTAACTGTTGGGGTCAAAAATGGTCACGACGAAGTTAACATCCAAATCTCGGTAAAAATCAGCGTGAACATTTTTTACGAAAGTTATTCTTCGTAAAAAGAATCTTCACAAAAAAACCTTGCGGTAAAATTTTGTACTAATCTCAATCGAACAGCTAAATACCAATTGTTCGGAGGCAACAGACACATATCCAAATCGGCCACGGACAAGCTCAAGTATGGCCATCGGACCACGCACAAGCCAAGCTCGGTCGCTGCGTAGCGATCGAGCACGCAGACAGCTCGGTCGCTACGTAGCGACCGAGCTAAAGCCAAGACGTAGCAACCAAGCACGGTCGCTACGTAGCGACCGAGCTCAAGCCAAGCTCGGTCGCTACGTAGCGACCGAGCACATACACGGCTCGGTCGCTACGTAGCGACCAAGCGCCCACACGGCTCGGTCGCTATGTAGCGACCAAGCACGCACACGGCTCGGTCGCTACGTAGCGACCAAGCTCAAGCCAAGCTCGGTCGCTACGTATCGACCGAGCAGGCACATGGCTCGGTCGCTATGTAGAGAGCAAGCACGTACACGGCTTGGTCGCTGCGTCGCGACCGAACTTTCCCAAAACGTCGATACGACACGAATCCATGCATTCTCGTCTACTCTTTAATGCTATCTCCCGTAGGCCATGGCTAAACCATTCTTTGTTTCTCATCACTCGAAGTCATCAGTCAAACTTTATGATAAAAACCGCGGGAAGTTTGTTGTTATCAAAGAAACCTTAATAAACATTTCGAGTCAAAGACGGCCCAAAGAGGCCTAAAACTCAACTCGAAGCCCACTTACAATTTTTTAACCGAAAACCCATAAGCCTTATGACGGTTTATGCTTGGTTCGTAAGGCAAGATAAATGTCAAGTTTCCGCGGATAAATGTGAAGTTTCCGAAGATAATCACGAAGATCGGGAAAATTGGAATATCTCCATTTTTGAACTATGACGGCTTAAGGGCAGAAGGGGGAAGGCGCAAACCGACCTAGGAGAAAGTATATAAGGAGTCCTAGGCGAGAGGCAAAAGGGGATTCGAGACACAACAAAACTTAGCACTTAGAGCAATTTAGGCAATTTTCCGTTTTTGTTATTCGAGCTGCGACTCAATTAGGTTTAGCAGCTTTAGGGCTTTAGAACTAGGAATCTCGCCGACAGCTCTCATAGCCCAGGCTCTTACCTTGTTGTAACGCTCAAACGCAAATTCAGAATAAGATTTACTTTGCTCTCTTTTCGATTTCTTAGGTTTTATCGTCTTTATTTTGTGTTCTGATTGCTTGGCGAGTGTTATTAGCAGATATCTAGGATCTCTGGGAAACTAGGGTTCTCCTACTTTCCTTATTTAAACGAAAATCGACAGTGCGAATTTCGGTTCCCACGAGCCCCTAAAGATTGATGGAATTAAATTATTGATCAACATAACACATGTAGAGTTAGAGATCTCCCAACGTTCAAGGTTAATTTGAACCTTGTAATAACCCATTTTAATTAGATAATTATTTATTTAAAATAAACTAAAAATAAAATAATTTTTTTAATAATTAATTGCATACTCATAATGAACAAGTGTCTAGACCAAGTGACACATTTCAACATTTTACACAACATGTTATAAGCCAAACGCAACATCTACAACATATGTACAAACCAAATTATACATGTCAATTATTTATTCACTATATTTGTTTTAAATAATTACCAAAATATATTATCTTCAACATTTTACTAAAGCACCATTTGACATAAAATCATGCTTTATTGAGCAAAGGCACACATCCCAACTAGTAATTTCTTACATAACGGGTTCTATTTCATTGTCATTTAATTTCAGCCTATCATTGAATATATATATAAATATGATACTAGGTGATCTCCCATGTTCAAGCACGGGAATAAAATTTTTAAAAATAAATAAATTATAATATTAAAAAATATTTGGTTTTGTATGTTTATAGGTTTCAAATAATTTTGTTATTTGTTTGTATGATAAATTTTTTATTAAGTATCTTTATGTTCTCGTCTTCATCAGATATGTGATTTGAAAGATAAATTTTTTATTAAGTATCTTTATGTTCTCGTCTTCATCAGATATGTGATTTGAAATATAATGTTTTGTATTAATTTAACTATTCGTTACGGTATGTTGATTTGCATCTATTATAATTGATGAAGATTTTTTTTTTGTTTTAATCACGATAAAATTAGTTTATTAGTAAATAGTTCAGTTTATCCTCTTATATTTTTGAATATATTAAGTATATTGTTGTTTTGAAAATATGAAAAACATAAATATTAAATAAGATATGCATTAATAAACATAATTTGTAATATTTTGAAAATTATTAAACATATAAAAATTTATATATAATAGATAATTCATAATAATTGGTTGATTTAATTTCTCATATTTTGATTGGTTTCACTATTTATATTTTGGTATTGGGTTATATCATAATTTTTTTGTTATAATTAGACTAAAATAAGAATTATATTGTTAATTATACTTTTTTTAGTTTTTCCTTTGGTTGATATATATATATATGATTTTATATATGTATTTCAATAAAGTACACGTCTATATTTTATAAATTTATCGATATTTCTTTTTTGTTTTTGTTTTTTCGACAAATAAAAAGAATAATAATTTTTGTTTATATATAATCTGTCTTTTGACATTTTGTAAATATTTAATTGTATTTTTATGTGCTATTGTAAAAAGGAAATTTAAGCTAAAAATTTAGTTAGTGCAAAAAAAAAATTTAGTTAAAAAGTTTATTTAAATTTTATCAAGAAAAAAAGAAATAAAAATATTTGTTATTAACGGAAATTAGATATAATATTTTTAGTTGTTATTATAGGTTTTAAATGTAAAATTTAGAAATATTTTTATATTAAATTTATTATTTTTATCTTCTATTACTTTCTATTTATATAAAATAAATTCGTTTTTATTAAATTACATACTTTAAATATAAAATTGATATATATATATATATTTATTTATTTATATTTAATTAAGATATTGCCTTTTCTATTAAATTCCTTTTTGATTTGTATAAATTTAAATTCGTTTTTATTAAATTAATATAAAGATATAGCTTTTATATGAAAGATATTGCTTTTTCAGAATAAGGTGATTTGAAAACAAATATTAACAAAGAAAATGTTAAATAAAAATGTTAATAATTTCATTATATAATTAATTTAATTCATTAAGGTTATCATTGTAATTAATTATTCTAAGATTCAATGTGAGAGCGATGCATAGGAAAATGACTTCTCTAAATAATATTATAGAGATTCAGATTAGTTTCTTTGCATAAATCCCCTCATGTCTATCAATTCTGAATGCCCAATCTGGTTAAACTAAATCTTTAATTCATAAATTCTAAAATTGATTCACATCTCCAACAATGTGTGATGGAACTGCATCCACCCTCCCTTTTACATGACATTTGGCAAAGGCTTGACAGCATAAGTGTTTCAAAAGCTTCCATCAGAGTATTAAAGCTTCATACAATGTACCTGGACGTCACAAGATCACACTTATTCCAGTCTAAATTTTCAAGACTCAAAGGAGCATCAAGTCCTTTTCAAGCCTTGTAACGCCAATTATTGTCCATTGGCAATTTCTATTTATTTCGTGTGATTTCTTTCTTATTTTTAAGCTTATTACAATTGTAGAAGAGCCTATATAATCTCAGCATAGTCGTTCCTTTGTATTCACTCTTTAATCAGTTGAGAATTATTTAGTAAACTGTTTTAGTTTGTTCTTACAAAAGGGTGTCTTTTGTGTTATCACTTCAGGCCTTTGAAGAAAATCCCCTAACGTATATGATTGCGGATTGAATAGCTTGTGTGATTCAAATTTTTAAGTCGTGGTTGTTGTGGATTCAACAAAAAACCCAAATCCTTCTGTACTTTCGAACCCTCAAGCCTAAGCCTTGAAACCGTGAATTGCATTTCCTGAGGTGGATTCCTTGAACTTCCCTCATGTGTGTTTGAATCGAGTTTGGTCGAAACGAGTAGAGAGAGAAGAAACTCGTTGGTGGATCAGTTCAAAGGCGTTTTATTAATCGGTGAACATAAAAATTACAAATAAGAAAAGCTTGATCGGAAAGTAAGCCGGTATTCGGGGAGCGAAGGCCGGGAAAGTACAAATCGGCGAGAATACAAAATGAATAAAACCCTAACTCTAGCCACCAAGTGAGTATGTGTATGTTCGGATCCTCTCCTCGTTCCATCACTCTCACCTTTTATTGCCGCTGCTTTGTTCCCAATTTTAGGTCGGTCTGACCTAATGGGCCTGTCATAGTCGGATTGGACGCTGGGGCCGACCAATCTCTCATGAGCCGAGCTGCTGCACTCCTCCGTGACGCTGAGCGATGAGCTGAGTTTTAGCCATCACTCAGTCGAGAGCCTGTCAACATTATTCGGCTTCTCGGGTCGAGTCTCTTATTTGATGGATCTTGTGGAGGGATGAAATCCATCATCTATAATGTGTTTGTACATTCTCGAAAACAGAGTAGTACTCTCTATTATTTTGAAAAAATATTTAAGAAAAGGACATACATGGTCATTGGTCATAGTACTTTGGTCAACTTAAGTTCTTAAAGATCAACATACAAAGATGAGATGTAGCTCTTGAGTTTTTCGCTGGGTCTGGTAAAATTATCATCGGTTACGTAAGCAACATTAATCATACGGAAAAACTTGATGACTACATTTAGAAGCTTGTGTGGCACATTAATTGTCTTCAGAAACTCCTCATTCATCATCCTATCAACGTCTTCAACCATTTGATGAAGCTTTGTAATGGCTTCTTCTTTGGTACCCCCATATTGTTTCTTATAACAATTTATCGAGTTTGTGACATATATCCTCTACTCATATCATCCTAATATTTGTTTGATCGGGAAACGGTACGGAACGAGAGAACGTTCAGTTTTTAGATGTGGGCTAAGCAAAGACGTCTTATGAACGGTCAGAAGAGCGTTTCGTTGGTTACAAGGAAAGGAGATGCGTGAAAAGAAAGGTACCAGAGCCTAGAAGGCTTTACCGGAGAGATACAACAAGGCGAGATGACAAAGGTAAAACCCTAATCTAGCCGCCCAGTGAGTGTCAGTGATTTCGGATAACCCCTACGTTGCCTTTCCTTTCCCTTTTATAGTTGACCTCACGCTCTTCCGTGATCTAGTTTATGTCGTCTCTGTGGGCTTTAACTCGCTGGGCCGATAAGCCCACGTTGTCTCGTGGAGTCGTTTCCTCGGGGCGTTTAGTCGAGAAGCCCATCGAAAGCTCTCTCACATTACGCCGGGAGATCGACCCTTCAAGCCGCCGCGTCGAGCCGATGCTCCGCTTCATGTGGGCCGGGCCGTCTGTTCTTCGGGCCTTGAGGGATGGTCGAATTTACCATCTACAGTAAGTCCCCCCAGTTCATCGAGATGAAGATCCTCTCGGATTCGATGAATTTAGGAAGTTAAAGGTTTGGGAGGACTGACATAACGTTTCGAATGAATGTCTCCTGACCGGATGTCGCGAGGCATCGTTAGGCGTTTCCCCTTTGTCGGGTGGTTTAGTAAAATATCTACCGAACCGGCTTTGGTTTGGTTAGGTTTTCCCTTAACCGTTGGTTCTGATCGGGGTTGAGGCCGGTTAAAACGGGAAGCCGAAACGACGCTTCGATTTCTTCGGCGGCTAGGTAACTGTTCCTAGGCCCACATAAGCCCATGTAGGCCAAATGATGACGCCTCGGGGAGGCACCCCTTCTTTCCCTATAAATATTCGCTTCCTTCTCATTCTCTCCATTCTTCTCCGCACTTCTCAGGTATTTTCTCTCTCCTCCTTCTTATTTCTCTCTCTAGGTTGTTGTTGCAACATAGATAGCGATATGTCGTCTGGCGGGAGGTTATCTCATAAACAGAGAGGAAAAGAGATCGCAGCCTCCTCTAGTCCTTCGAGAGATGTGACCGAGGCACCGCTTGAAGAATTTGAACGGATTCATCACGACGCGATGATGGACACCTGGAATTTAGATCTGTTTCAAAGGATCCTAATCTCCGACTATGCGCGTTCGTATCGGCAAGAAGTGAGAGGAAATCCAGATGAGCCACATGCTTGCGAGAGAGACGGTTCCGGTGGTGCGGGGGACGGGGCTCTCGCTGTTAATTACGTGCCGACGTGCTATTATCCTGGAGGGATCTTTGAGGAACTCCCGGCGTTATCTTCCGAGTTTCTGCGCTCTCCTGATGTGAGTGGTCAAGCTTGGGAGAATGTTACTAAGACTCAGTCGACTCCCAATAGCGTGAAGAAGCTTCTGAGGGAACGTCATGGACTAGGGGTAACTTTCTTGATTCCCTCGGAAAACCAGAGGCCTTGGTCACCACCAGTTGAGTATCAGTGCGTTTACGAATCCTATTTTCGGGACGATACGAAGCTTTGGTTCCCAATTCCTCGACTAATCATATCGTATGCGAGGCGCCGAGATGCAGCGATAAGTCAGTTTTTGAATGGTTCGTGGCGTATCGCGGTGGCCCTGATGGTTATGGCCGCTGAAATTGATGTCTCGTTGAGCGTTCGTGTCTTCGAGGAGTTGACGTCCGTCAGCTCGTTAGACGACGGGCTTCTGTTGATAAAAATGCATCCCAGCTACAATGTGATAGGAAGGCATCCTAACAAGACGCCAGATTGGCAGAGATCTTATTTCTTCGTTAAATGTGATGACTCTGCCTTCAAAGACCCACCAGATGACGACTACCGTGGCTTATGGAACACTCTGCTTGGTAGAACATCTTCGTTAACTCATACCGTTTCTTCGTATACTAACTGCTTTCTGCCTTTGTTGTTTTTTTTTATGCAGCCGACCATCCGACTTCTCGTGACTATCCAGAAGACTTTCTTACAAGCGCTCGCGCCGCTGCAGGACTTGCTCAGGAGCATTGGGGGAATATTTCTTGGGAGAGGTTTCACCGTTCGATCGATCGTATTTCCAGGAGTAAGTCCATACTTTTCTCTTATTTCAATACGACTCTTTGACTTTGCCTAATAGTCGGGTTTCTGGACTCGTGTTCTTCGCAGAAGATTGGAATTCGAGTTATCCTCTTTCTGCCAACAAGACTAAGAGGCGGATCTCGCTATTCACAAAGGAAGAGCAGAAGAGAATCAACGAGGCAAGGAAAATGAGAGGGCTTCCAGATCTGAGTGCGATGATGACGGTCGAACTTAATCTGCCGAGTCTCGAACTACCTGCACCTTCTAACGAGATGGCGATTGCTGACACCACCGACGCGAGCCCTCATCATCAAGATTCCTCGGCTGGTACCACTACTTTGGCTCCTAAGAAGAAAAAGGTGGAGAAGAGACCCCGTGACGACCTTCCTGTCAACGTAGGCTCTGAAGCAGCTCCTGTTGAAGCGGAGATTCCTAGTCAGGAGGAGACGGCTGAACCGTCATCAAAAAAGAGGAAGAAAGGCAATCAGCAGCCTCAAGCTCCGGGATCGTGAGGCCGCGAGAGACTGATGTCGCCAATCCCGTGCATCAGAGTGAATCAGCTCGTGAGCCAGCTCTCAACTTAGCCTCATTGGATGATCTTGAAGACGCCTCTCCCAAAGTTACGCTGCGGAAGAAGAAGAAATCCAAAAAGACAGGTGATCGAGAGACGGTCGCTAGCGCTCTAGTTTCGTCGATCCCTGGAACATCAGCCGTAGGTGCTTCGTCTCGGAAGAAGACTCCGAGGGTCGAGTTTCCTGATCACGTGTCGTTCGAGTACGATGGTCCCACCCCGCTTATTTATGCTCCTTATAAATGTGCTGAGTTGGTCAGCAAGATCAAATGCGGGCCGAAGCCTCTTCCATCTGTGTCTGACTTTATCTTTAAGGACGAGTACGTCGACTCTGCTCGCACTAAATTACTGGTAAGTACTTCCTTTGACAGTCTTCCTTTTATGTGAAAACAGAATATTTAAGTTTCTTTTTTTTTTTAAAAAAGAAACTTAAATATTCTGTTTTCATGTTAGGGCGACGGGAGCATGAATTTCGTGGTTGAGAAATACGACACAGCTTTGAAGAAGACTCGCGAAGCCTTGAGAAAGTCGGAGAAAGCAGTGGCTGTAACACCCCCAAACTGTTTTAGACATCGGTCAGTCAGCCGGGCAACAATCAAACAAGAACATGCCCGAACGACCTTCCTCTGCCAAGTCCGGAAGTGTCACAACGGGTTTAGAATAGACTTTCCAAGTCACAAAACATAATTCTGTAACCCAGAATATCCATTCAAAACTCGTTTCCTCTAATCTTCGGCGTGAGGCTTTGCAACCCGTACCGAGTAATAGAGTTGTGTTAGATTGGACTAACCTAATATCAGATTCAACACGTCAAGAATATAAAACATACTTTATTTCATATATATAAAACATGAAGTTCACAAAACCAAAATATTATACATAGGGTCCATGGACGCAGTCGAAAGTAAAACATACATTCATATATCTTGAAAACGAGTCTTTAGCAAAAGATTATCAATCTACACCAGCTCCTACAGTTCTGCGAGTGCTACGATCCTCTCTACTGGTCACCTGCAAAAGGATGTGAGGAGTGAGTGAACTAGTTTCACTCAGTTAGCCAGGGTTCCCTATCTAGCATATACAACTACCCGTCATTCTAAACCCAACTCCAAACACAAGCAAGACGGATAGTTCAACAATCAATATTCAAGATAACAAAGCATGACCGATTTAAGCAATAAACCATTAAACCATAATAATTCAAAACACTTTTTATGAGTGTCACATCAATCAACCATATATATATACTCTTAGGGCCCAACAGAATCATTCTTCCTCCACATAAGGGACCCCGGCAATCCCTTCACTATTACACCACACAGGCGTAGGCGCTCGGGAATCACCCGGTCACGGTCCTCAATCGGAATCGCCTTGCCCCGGTCCTCTATCGGACTCGCCGGGGGCTGTCACATCCACGTGTGACACTCGGCCTTGGTGATCAAGCCAAGTTAAACCGAGCCCACCACTTTCCGGACCACGACCGGCTTAGTGGTACCATTTGAGGAAGCAATGACCTGCAAACTACTACTAGAACCACCACGAGGTTCTCACACAACAGTACCAACACGAGGTACATACAATAACAACATATAATAATCACACAATCACAATATTCCGGGTGCTTAGACTAGTCTTGCTATCCACTTAGCCCAGACATCGTCTCAAACCTCGGATCCACAAACTGACACCTAGACCGGTCCGACTATCCTAGCTCGGAAGCCGTCTCCGATGTCAGGAACCTGCATTAAAAATTTGTTAACAAACAATTAACCGTGACTCACAGTGATTAACCGATGTGGCTCAACTTTCTGATTCCGGAAGTCGACCAAACCCTTTCTATTTCCTCCAAATCTTTGTCTTGATTCTGTACCGTTAATCCCGCAATCTTGTAACACGTCTTGCTTCTCCAAGCAACTCTCTAAAAAGCTCCTTAAATTATTTATTTTCTTTTTCTATTTCTTTTCTTCTTTTCTTTCTTCTCTTTATTTCTTTGCTCTTCTTCCTCTCCTCTCTTCTCTCTTGGTCACGTAAGTGTGGAAATGGAAGAGGTTGACCTTCCTTATATAGTTAAACAAGATCTATGAAGTGGTGACAAGTATCACACACTCTCCCTCCCATCTTTGGCCACGTTTCCAAGACAATGACTCAGGTAAGTCATTTGCTTCCAAGTTGGCCACGTGATACTCATAAGCATGAGTAAGCATATTATTTATTTTCTTCCTTTCTTGTTTAGACACCTGGTGATGACAAAGCAAGACTGTACGATTCATTCTCCTTTTTTTCCCATCAAACACGTTGATTGCAACCAAGCCAGAAATATAAAATATTTCTTTATCTCCTCTTTTCTTCTCAGCTTGATTAATTAACCCAAACTTAGTGATCAAAACACCATTCTCATCGATCACCTTTCTCTTTTTAAAAGAAATAGCTTAATTATCCAATTAAGCTACTAACTTAATTTCAATGCATCGATCACTTCTTGTTTTTAGCTTTGTATTTTTCTCTCCAGAAAAAATTATTTCTGAAAAATAAATTACGAACTCGTAATAAATTCTCCAAAATAAATTTATTTGAATTATTTACTTAAAAATAATTCTTTCTCAGGAAGACGGGATATTACATCCTCCTCCTCTTATTAGAATTCGTCCCCGAATTCTCTAGGATGATCCCTCTTCTTCCATCACTACATCTTCATGGAAAAACTCTTGGTGCGACGCTTTGAACCTTGACTCATCCTCCCAGGTCACAATTACACGGTTTCGCTTACCCCAGAAGACTTGGACTTGAGGAATCTCTCGGTTCTTTAGTTTTCGTATTCGACGTTCACCTATTCGGATTGGTCCCTCTGGATAAGTGAGGTTTGTTTGCAGGTTTTCGATTTGCTCCATCTCAATAGCTTTGGGATCATGAACGTGTTTCCGTAGCATTGATACGTGAAACACCGGATGTATCCTCATTTCTTCAGGCAGGTTGAGACGGTAAGCAACATCTCCGATTCGTTCTTCAATCTGGTAAGGCCCGATGAATCTTACCGCAAGTTTCCCGACTTTCCCGAATCGATCTTTTCCTTTTTGATCTGACACTTTCAGATAAATCCAATCACCAATACTGAACACCACTTCTCGCCTTGATTGATCAGCGTACTTCTTTTGCCTATCCTGAGCTTTCTTCATATTGGTTTGAATGATCTCCAACTTTTCCATCGTCTCTTCAACAATTTCGAGTCCAAACTCTCTTCTTTCCCCAACTTCGGTCCAGCATAAAGGTGTTTTGCATGGCCTCCCATAAAGTGCCTCATATGGTGCCATACCTATGCTAGAATGAAAGCTGTTGTTTTAGGAGAATTCGATTATGGTAAATGCTTTTCCCAGCTTCCCGCCCAATCCAATATACACATCCGCATCATATCCTCTATGGTGCGACTGGTTCTTTCGGTTTGGCCGTCTGTCTCGGGATGATACGCAGTGCTTATGAATAATTTAGTTCCCACTGCTTCTTGTAACGCCTTCCAAAAATTTGAGGTGAATCTAGGATCTCGATCGGAGACTATATCTGTTGGCACACCATGCAACCTCACAATTTGGTCCACATACATCTCTGCCAATACTTCTACCTTATCGGTTTCCTTCATAGGTAACAAGTGCGCCACCTTCGTCAGTCTGTCGACAATCACCCATATTGCGTTATTTGATCTACCTAGAGCCGGGGGTAACCCAGTGATGAAATCCATGGATATGGAATCCCATTTCCACTGAGGTACTGGTAAGCTTTGTAACAACCCTCCTGGAATCTGATGCTCGACTTTGACTTGTTGACAAGTTTGACATTGAGCCACCCATCGCGCCACTGATTTCTTCATTCCCGGCCAATGATAATACCTTCGGATATCTCGATACATTTTCGTACTCCCGGGGTGGATACTGAGTAACGAATGATGCGCCGACTTCAAAATCTCATCTCGTAGTCCTTCTCCTTGTGGTACTGAAATCCTCCCATTAAGTAATAGTGTACCATCTGGCGCCATATGATAGCCAGTTGGGTTTGGACCTTCTTGACTCTTGACTTCCTCAATAATTCTCTTTAACTTTTCATCATGTTGTTGCTCCTGTCTGATCCGTGCGAGTAAACCCGCATGATTTACTGCATGCATGCCTAATGGCTCACTTGGCTCTCCTTCAATTTCCCATAAAGTCATCAACTTAAGTTCATTCGATAACGCTACCACTTCTTTTCAAACATCGGACGCCAACTTTCTACGACTTAGTGCATCTGCGACTACATTAGCTTTGCCGGGATGATATTGAATCTTCAGGTCGTAATCCGCCACAAACTCCATCCATCGCCTTTGTCGGAGGTTCAAATCAGGCTGCGTGAACAAATACTTGAGACTCTTATGATCTGTGAATACTTCCACGACTTCTCCATATAAGTAGGATCTCTAAATCCTTAACGCAAACACAACTGCCGCCATTTCTAAGTCGTGTGTTGGGTAGTTCTCTTCATGTTTTCTGAGTTGCCTTGATGCATAAGCAATTACTTTGCCTTCCTGCATCAACACACAACCCAACCCAACCCTAGAAGCATCTACGTACACAGTGTAAGGTTTACCTTGTTCAGGTAATGCCAATACCGGTGTTGTGGTCAAAGCTTTCTTCAGTCTCTGAAATGCTTCCTCCGTTTCTTTTCCCCGGATGAACGGAAATCCTTTTCCAGTCAACTTTGTCAGGGGCTTAGCGATCGAAGAAAAGTTCTTGACGAACTTTCGATAATACCCGGCTAACCCGAGGAAACTTCTTACCTCGGTTACCGTTGATGGCCTTTGCCATTCCTCGATGGCTTTCACCTTTTCCAAATCTACGGAAACTCCTTCTCCAGACACACGGTGCCCCAAGAACCCGATCTCTCTTTTCCAAAAAGAACACTTGCTGAACTTGGCATACAGCTTCTGGTTTCTTAACCGTTCCAACACTAGCTTCAAGTGTGCTTTGTGCTCTACCTCTGTCTTGGAATATATTAAAATGTCATCGATGAAGATTATCACGAACTTGTCGAGATAGTCATGGAAGACTTCATTCATCAATCTCATGAAGGCCGCCGGTGCATTAGCAAGGCCAAAAGGCATTACGACAAAATCATATTGTCCATAACGAGTTCTAAACGCAGTCTTCATGACATCACCTTCTGAAATTGGAATCTGATGATAGCCCGACGCCAAGTCGATCTTCGAAAACCAACTTGCTCCCCTTAGCTGATCCAACAACTCGTCTATCCTTGGAAGAGGATACTTATCTTTGATGGTGATATTGTTGATTCCTCGATAATCAACTAGGTCTTATGAAACCTTTCTCCATTAAATCTTCAAGTTGTTTCTTCAACTCTGCTAACTCTGTAGGTGCCATGCGGTAGGGAGTCTTTGCTATCGGCTTAGCTCCAGGTTCCAAGTTAATTGTGAAAGGGTTGCTCCGAGGTGGAGGTAACTCTTTCAACGCTGCAAACACATCCTCGAACTCTTGTACTACCGCAATATTTGTAATTTCAACTCCATTGCTAGCGGGTCCTTCACTAGTAGTTACTGTTACCAGATACGCTTCTCCATCCTTAAGCAAATCTTCCACTCTCAAGGCAGCTACTAAAGACACAGACTTGCTTGGACTGATCCCGTAGAACACTATTTTCCGTTGCCCATTCTCCTTGAACAAAACACGACCTTTTCCACAATCTAATTGTGCCCGATAGCCTGATAACCAATCCATGCCCAGGATAACTTTATATCCTTTTAAAGGCACCACCAACAAATCTGCCAAGAACATCTTCTCGCAAATGACTAACGGAACTCTTCTGATGCATTCTCTTACCTGGAGGGTTTGGTCTCCGGGAGTCATTACAACCACATCCATCCTGTCAATCACAAATGAACCCATAAACTCGGCAGCTACCTCAGGGGTCACAAAACTATGTGTTGCCCCGGAGTCGAACAATACATGTGTGGGACGGCCCGCAACATGTAAAGTTCCTGCCACAACATCAATATATATCAACAACATAATAATTATCCAACAGAAATTAAACCAATCCATCACAAGCAATCACACAACACAAAATCAATCTAGTAAGGTTAAAGAACCCAAATACCTGTGATGGGGCCCTTAGATGGGCCTGGAGGTTTAGTATCCTCTAGTTCTAAAGCGTAAACTCTACCTCCTATAGCTTGCCTTTTTGGTGCTGTTGCGATTGCAGGTGGAGCTGGAGGAGGATGGACAGTGATTGGCGTAGCTGGGATAGGACGATTGACGCTGCACTAGGTAGAGATGTGTCCTTTCTTTCCACACGTGTAGCATGTAGAATTGTATGAGTTTGACTGAAAGGATCCAGGTTTCTTCCTGAAGCATTAACTTGACTTATGTCCTATCTTTCCACAGTTAAAGCAGTTTCCTATGAAAAGAGATCGTCGACTTGGCTCTCCCGATTCTTTTACTTTTTCTTTACCCTTAAAAGATCTTTGGTTTCCACCATACTTTCCTTCTTGATGATGCTTGAATTTCTTACTTGCCGCCTTCTCAGCTTCCAATCCAATCTCCACATTCACAGCTTTTTCCACTAGCTCGGTGAGACTCTCGTAGTTCCCGACTGCCAGTTTATTTTCTAACTCTGGTTTTAGACCAAACATAAAGTTAGATATCATGGTTTCTTCATCATCTTATCCTCGCAGCACATGTCGTCGCAGTCGCATAAATTCAGATTCATATTCTCTAACCGTCTTATCTCCTTGTACCAAGTTTGCAAACTGACGTTGAAGCCTCCGCTTGGATTCAGGAGTGAAGTACTTGCGTTCAAATTCTTTTTTGAATGCCGCCCAAGTGGTGACCAGATGTCCTACTTGGCGATCCCTACTCTCCCACCATTCTGCCGCGTCTTTTTCTAAGTAATATGATATCTTGTGAATTTACATGTTTTTAACTTCTTATTCTTGCATGGTTTGGTCATTTAGAGCATCATTTAGGCACATTAGGTTGCATATCATTGCATTTGTACATATCAGGTGTTGGAGAGCACCATGGATGAGTTAGAGGACCATTGGAAGGATTTTGAGTCCAAAGAGTGAAAGATGAACACGGATGAAGGCCTTAAAGATCTCGTCTGAAGCTCAAAATTTGTGGAGACACTGGAAATTGAGTTAGCTTTCCAATAGAATTGGTTTCAAGTCATTTGGAGCTGTATTGGATAAGTTAGGATCAATTTACTATAGGTGTATCAAACCTCGCCGGGGACCACTGGAAAGTTAATGGGATGTCCCAACTTGCCACTTTCTTCTACCTTTCCTTTGCACGAGTTTTCCTACTTTTCTGTATAATATCTGCTTTCTTTTTATTAAAGGAGTGTGGAAGAAACATCATTATCTAACTTTAGTAATAATTTAACTTGTCAAAACTCTCCCTCTTTGAAATATCATTGTTCTTATTGTTCTTGAGCTGTTCTTCATTGTTCATCATCTGTTCTTGAGTTTTAATTTCGTTTTGCTTGTTTAATCCTTGTTTGTCTTTATTCTCTGTTGTATCTACTTGAATATGCTTCAATCTATTATGAGATTAAGTGTTTTCATGGAGATTAGTGAGTAGTTTCCTTAAGAATTCATGGGTTAGGGAGATTAGAGTAACTTAGTGAAGATCTATGGTGTTATTGTATTAGATCCTTGTATGAACTTGCTTGTTGAGTATTTTTAATGCTTGTTTAGTCTTGATCACTCTAAACCTGATTTCTAAACACTTCTCATCAGACATGATAAGATGAAGTGTTTGAATCAACTCAACTAAGCTCTAGTGAGATTAGCCAAGGACACTTGATGTTAAAATTGCTAGATAGTTATTAAACTTGAACTTAAGATTGCTTGATTGAATTAAGCCAAAGACATTTGATGTTTAATGATTTCTAAGCAAATGGACATTTACCTAGACATAGGACTTGTCTAAAATTGTGTTTAGACTTAAGAGATTACTTTGATTGAAAGCTTGTCACCTAGATTGGATCTTAGTTACTTGAAGTCAATTCCCAATACCCATGGATTCACTTGTCTAAATTGATTAAAACCTTGTTGTATTGCTCTGTTTGCTATTGTTACTTGTCACACACTCACCACTATTGAATCTGCTTAGCTTAAGAAATGACTTGTATTCTCACTGATTCACATCACTAGGACTGGTTCGACATTCACCCCACTATACTACAACATTTGCAATAGGCAAAAACCCTATTATCAAATTGGCGCCGTTGCCAATCCTAGTCTGATTGTGATATTGAGTTTGAGTCTTTGCTTGAGACTGAGTTTTACTTTGTTTTAAAGTTACTAATTCTACTTCTTCATCTGCTTGTGATCACAGGTGCATGAACGTAAGAAGTAGAGGCACTACACATCTTACTCCCTTGACAGATATCAAAACACTTGAAAGAGAGAACAGGAGAAGGTTAAGACAAGAAGAGCAAGAGGCTCAGATACAAAGATCAGAACCTATGATGGAACCAGTTCCAGAACAACCTCAAGCTGAAGAGGGCAATGGTCAAGGAGCTGCCAACCTTCGACCTAGACAACCACAACGCCAAGCTAGAGCCATCGGTACATATGATCAACCGAACATAAATGGGAATAGGTTGGGCATTAGGGCACCGCCAGTTGCCAACAACAATTTCGAAATCAAGTCCAGCCTCATCAACATGATTGAAAACAACAAGTACCATGGACTTGCCTTGGAAGACCCACTAGATCACCTTGACAGATTTGATAAGTACTGTGGCTTGTCAAAAACAAATGGAGTTTCAGAGGATGCTTTCAAGCTCAGATTGTTTCCCTTCTCTTTGGGAGACAAGGCTCACACTTGGGAGAAAAACATCTCAAGTGATACTATCACCACTTGGGATGAATGCAAGAAGGCCTTCCTCAACAAGTTCTTCTCTGCTACAAGGACTGCCAACCTTAGAAATCAGATCTCTGGTTTTCAACAAAGAGGACTTGAAGGATTTTCAGAGGCATGGGAGAGATTCAGAAGCTACTTGTCTCAATGTCCCCACCATGGCTTCAACAATGAGAGCTTGCTAAGCACTTTCTACAGAGGAGTCTTGCCTAAATTCAAAAGCCAGCTTGACACTGCAAGCAATGGAAACTTCTTGGGGAGGACTGTGGAAGATGCTTTAGAACTCTTGGAGAACATGGCACAGAGTGACTCTGTCTACAATGATGAATATGATAGAAGAGACAGAGGTGGTGGAGGAGAAGATATGACCACAAAGAGAGAGCTGAAAGCACTTCAAGACAAGATTGACATGCTACTATCAGAAAAGACCAAGAAAGAGGAGTTACATATGGTTGCTGAAGTTGATGGAGTAGAATGCCAAGAAGATATGTACTATGTCAATGCTCAGGGTACATGGTACAAGAAGGAGCCTGACTATCAATACCAGAACAACTACCAACAGAAACCCTTCTACAACAACCAACAGAAGCCATTCAACAACTACCAGCCAAGACCATTCTACAACAATCAGCCTAAGCCATTCTACAACAACAACCAAGGTGGTTACCAACCAAAACAGAACTTCCCTCCTGGATTCTCACCAAAACCAAGTCAACCTGCACAAGACCAAGCTGGATCATCAACACAACCTCCACAAGAGAGTAGTACTGAAGCTATGCTGAAACAATTATTGGAGGGACAAGCAAGAAGTGAGAAACAATTAGGGTATGAGCTGAAAAATCTCCACAACAAGATTGATGGGAATTACCATGATCTAAACAACAAGTTCAAAGCCTTGGAGAACCAGTTTGTCTCTATGACAGCCAGCTCAAGTCGCCAACAAGGTTCCCTACCTGGAAAGGCTGAACAAAACCCAAAGGAGACAATGAAGGCAATCACCCTAAGGAGTGGAAGAGAGTTGCCTCCTAAAGTTCTCATTAAGGATAATGAGAAACAAGGTGGGGAGGTGGTCATCAATGTAGATGATGATGTGGTGATTGTGGATGAGAAGACTAATGAGGAAATCTTGGAGAAGATAGTTGAAGCTAAGGGCAAGAGAAAGATTGGAGAGGAGAAAGTTGAGAACAAAAATGAGGCTGCTACATCAACAAAGGAGAAATTGTTCACTCCTCCTCCCTATGAGCCAAAGCTTCCCTTTCCTGGAAGATTCAAGAAGCAACTCCTAGAGAAGTACAAAGCCTTGTTTGACAAGCAAATGAGTGAAGTTCAGCTCACCATGCCCATAATTGATGCATTTATGCTGGTTCCACAATACAGCAAGTTCTTGAAAGATGCTGTAGAACAAAAGAAGAAAGAGATGGAAGGGATGGTGATTCTTACTCATGAGTGCAGTGCCATTATTCAGAGACTGACTGTCCCAAGGAAGCTAGAAGACCCTGGTAGTTTCACCCTGCCATGCGCCATTGGACCTTTGACATTTGAGAGATGTCTATGTGATTTGGGAGCAAGTGTCAGCCTCATGCCACTATCCATTGCCAAGAAGCTTGGGTTTACACAATATAAAAAGTGCAAGATCTCTTTGGTGCTAGCTGATCGATCTGTCAAGCTCCCCATTGGCATCCTAGAAGATCTTCCTGTCAAGATAGGAAATTGTGAAGTGCCTACTGACTTTGTAGTGCTTGAGATGGATGAAGAGCCTAGAGATCCTTTGATCTTTGGAAGACCTTTCTTGGCAACTGCTGGAGCAATGGTGAATGTGAGAGATGGCACAATTGATCTCCACCTTGGAAAAGATCACATTCTCCATTTTGATATCAAGGAGATGATGAAGAAGCCCACAACTCAAGGAGAAATATTCTACATTGATGAGATGGATGCCTTGGCTGATGATTTCCTTGAGGAGTTAGCGATTGAGGACTCTCTTCAACATGCCCTGACCATTGAAAGAGAGACCCAAATGATTGAAAACAAGGAGAGTGATGAGCTAGTAAGAAGGCTAGATGTTCACCTTGAGGAGGATGGAGAAGATGAGTTCATGGAGTTGCCACAAATGACTCAACATGCTGCCTCAGCAGACATTCAAGAGAACCTCCATGAAGCTGATTGGAGTGAGCTCAAGGCACCAAAAGTGGAGCTTAAACCTCTTCCCCATGGTGTAAGGTATGCTTTCCTTGGACCTAATGAGACATATCCTGTCATTGTGAGTAGTGAGCTGACTGAGAATGAATTGTCTATGCTTTTAAATGAACTTAAAAAGTATAGAAAAGCACTAGGATACTCACTTGATGACATTAAAGGAATCTCACCATCTTTGTGCATGCATAGGATACATCTAGAGGATGAATCTAAAACTTCAATTGAACACCAAAGAAGATTAAATCCTAATTTGAAAGATGTTGTTAAAAAAGAGATAATCAAATTGTTAGATGCTGGTGTGATCTATCCTATCTCTGATAGCAATTGGGTTTCACCTGTGCATGTAGTTCCTAAAAAAGGTGGCATAACAGTTGTTAAGAACGAAAATGATGAGTTAATACCAACAAGAACAATAACTGGACATAGGATGTGCATTGACTATCGAAAACTGAATGCAGCCTCTAGAAAGGATCATTTCCCTTTACCATTCATTGATCAGATGTTAGAGAGGCTAGCTAACCATCCTTATTATTGTTTCCTTGATGGATACTCTGGATTTTTCCAAATCCCTATACACCCAAATGACCAAGAGAAAACGACATTCACTTGTCCTTATGGTACCTTTGCATATCGAAGGATGCCATTTGGACTGTGCAATGCACCAGCAACATTCCAAAGAGCAATGATGTCAATTTTCTCTGATCTTATTGAGGATGTAATGGAGGTGTTTATGGATGATTTTTCTGTATACGGTTCTTCGTTTGCTACTTGTTTGTCAAATCTTTGCAGGGTATTACAGAGATGTGAGGACACTAACCTGGTGCTCAATTGGGAGAAGTGTCACTTCATGGTCAAGGAAGGGATTGTTCTTGGACACAAAGTTTCTGAGAAAGGAATTGAAGTGGACAAAGCCAAGATAGATGTCATGGTTGGTCTAGCTCCACCAAGAACAGTGAAGGATATAAGAAGCTTTCTGGGTCATGCCGGTTTCTATAGAAGATTCATCATGGATTTCTCTAAGATAGCTAGACCATTGACCAGGCTGTTATGCAAAGAAGCTGCATTTCACTTCGATGAGGAGTGTATGGAAGCTTTCAAAAACCTGAAGAATGCACTCATCAGTGCACCCATAGTTCAACCGCCAGATTGGGATCTCCCCTTTGAGATCATGTGTGATGCAAGTGACTTTGCTGTAGGAGCAGTCCTAGGCCAGAAGAGAGACAAGAAGTCACATGTGATCTACTATGCAAGTAGAACCCTTGATGAAGCTCAAGCTAAATACTCTACAACTGAGAAGGAGCTATTGGCCATTGTCTTTGCATTTGAGAAGTTCAGAAGCTACTTGGTTGGGTCAAAGGTGACTGTCTACACTGATCATGCTGCATTGAGACACCTCTTAGCCAAGAAAGATGCAAAACCAAGACTGTTGAGGTGGATTCTGCTGCTACAAGAGTTTGATCTTGAGATCAAGGACAGGCCTGGAGTTGAGAATGGAGTAGCTGATCACCTGTCCAGGTTGAAGGTGGAGTGTGGAATCCCTATTGATGACAGACTTCCAGAAGAGCAAATGATGGCTATTCATGCAGTGGTAGCTGTTTGTGAGACAGGAAAGAAA
Source organism: Brassica napus (assembly GCF_020379485.1). Lineage (NCBI taxonomy): Eukaryota > Viridiplantae > Streptophyta > Magnoliopsida > Brassicales > Brassicaceae > Brassica > Brassica napus. The sequence goes on along the minus strand of NC_063448.1, from coordinate 29,494,286 downwards.
CTTGAAGAGGTGAAGGCAGCTGATGAGAAGGGTCCTTGGTATGCTGATATAGTCAACTACTTAGCTAGTGGAAAAGAGCCATTGAACCTTGAAGGTTATGCCAAGAAGAAGTTCTATAAGGATGTGAAGAGATATTATTGGGATGAGCCTTACCTCTACATACTTTGTAGAGATCAACTCTATAGAAGGGCAGTGGCTGAAGAAGAAATTGATGGGATCCTTACACATTGTCATGGATCATCCTATGGAGGCCACTTTGCTACATTTAAGACAGTTGCAAAGGTGCTACAAGCTGGATTTTGGTGGCCTCACATGTTTAAAGACACCCAAGACTTTGTCTCAAGGTGTGACTCTTGTCAAAGAAGAGGAAACATCACCAAGAGGAATGAAATGCCTCAAAACCCCATCCTAGAAGTTGAAGTGTTTGATGTCTGGGGTATTGACTTCATGGGGCCTTTTCCTTCATCTTATAGCAACAAGTACATACTGGTGGCTGTAGATTATGTCTCTAAGTGGGTTGAAGCAATTGCAAGTCCAACCAATGATGCAAAGGTGGTTCTAAAAATGTTCAAGAGCATAATCTTTCCAAGGTTTGGGATTCCAAGAGTTGTGATCAGTGATGGAGGGTCTCACTTCATCAACAAACTGTTTGCAAACCTCCTTAAGAAGAATGGTGTGAAGCACAAGGTTGCAACTCCTTACCACCCCCAAACAAGTGGTCAAGTTGAGATTTCCAACAGGGAGATCAAGTCCATTCTGGAGAAGATTGTGGGGGTTACAAGGAAAGATTGGTCCATCAAGCTTGATGATGCATTGTGGGCTTATAGGACAGCTTACAAGACACCTTTGGGAACTACACCTTTCAACCTTCTCTATGGAAAGTCTTGCCATCTACCAGTTGAGCTTGAGTACAAGGCACTATGGGCAGTCAAGTTGCTGAACTTTGACATCAAGAGTGCCAAGGAGAAGAGATTGATCCAGCTGAATGAACTTGATGAGATAAGACTTGAAGCTTTTGAAAGTTCAAAGATCTACAAAGAGAAAACAAAGGCTCTCCATGACAAACATATCCTGAAAAGAGACTTTAAAGAAGGAGATCAAGTTCTTCTCTACAACTCCAGACTGAAGTTGTTTCCAGGCAAGCTCAAGTCAAGGTGGTCTGGTCCTTTCAAGGTTAAAGAGGTTAAACCTTATGGAGCAATAGTTTTGTGGAGTTCTGATGGAAGAGAGTTCACCATCAATGGACAAAGGGCTAAGCTTTACTTGGGAACCAAATCGGAAGACCTGGGAACTTCAGTTCCACTTTCCGATCCAACCACAGTCTAACCTAAAGGAGGCAAAGTCAAGCTAGAGACTTAAAACAAGCTCACTTGGGAGGAAATCCCAAGAGTATCCTTTGTATATATGTGTGAATGTTTTTAATAAATTGTGTGAACTATCCTTGTTTGTGTGTTTGTTTGTGTGAATTGTGTGTGATTTCAGTTTGGAAGGTGCTCAGGAAAAGGAAAGGATTCAAAAGAGGCTAGGAAAGAAACACAAGTGCTGTGGAGACATGCTCATAGCGACATGATTGGGTCGCTACAAGGAAGATAGCATAGCGACAAGCGCATAGCGACCCACACATGTCGCTATAACCCTTTACGGACAACCTTAGCGACGTGCGTAGCGACATCCTCATGTTACTACGACCAAACGAAGAGAATGCAATATTTGGCTAAGGACCGTAGCGACATATCCATAGTGACATTCTCATGTCGCTACAATCACAAGGTAAGTACTCTAATCCGGTTTAAAATCTCTCCACATCTCTAGTAATTTTTATTTTACTTATCATGTAAACCACTCCAAATTCAAAGTCACACAAGAGACTGTGTTATTCGAGTGTGGTGGGGGTACTATAAAAACTGATCATTTTGCTTGTTTTTATTTGGATGATTTGCATTTGACATATCTAGCACTTTGCATTTGACATATCTAGCACTTTGCATTTGTGTGGATTTTAATGATTTGCATTTTGGATTTTCTTGTGATTTCTAAATAAAAAAAAAAAAAAAATTTAAAAAGAGTTGTGTGTTTTGAATTATGCATAGGGAGCCATGATTGAAATTGCCATGAAAAGAACATATCTACAAGTATCTCTTGAGCCTTGAAAACTCTTTTTGAAACATGTTGCTCATATGATATTGACATTGTTCTTGAAACCAATTACAAACTGAACTTGGGCATAATGAATTTTATCTCTCTTGCATATGGGCACTTGCATACTTGATCATGGATTTCATACACATTTGGGTTATCTTATTCCATGTATTATCCTTTGATTAACCCAAATGGCACTCCCCTACCCTTGAACCCTTGCCATTCTTTGAAACCAATATTGATTTGTTGAGTGAGGTCTCTTATTGATAGCTTGTCATGTGCAAAATCTTGAGAGTATTGGGAGCGACATATGTTTGTTCTCATCTATTGCTAGCATAAGATCCTCATTTGAACTAGCATCTAGGATGGTGAGTGAGTTTGTGTGTTTTTAAGTTGTTATATCTTGGGTTTGAGAGAAGAGAAAAAGATCAAAGAGTGTCAATAAGAAAAGAAAACCAAAAGGAACCATGAAAATAAAAGAAGAAAAACTCTTAAGTGTGTCGATTAGAATTCCCCAAAGTAAAAAAAAAAAAAAATGAATGAAAGATCATAATGGGAAAGAAAAAGAGTGTCAAGTTCTTAGTTGGTTGATCATGTAAATAAAAAAAAAAAAAGAGTTCACTTGGTGAGAAATGTGAGTGAAGTGTATATACTTGGGTTTTGAAATATAAAAGATGGGTAGAATTTGTAATCACTTAGGAAGAAGAGTAGAATGATGAGAATGAGCTATGTATGCATGAATTGCTCCTAGTCTTAGATAAATTTTGCATAATGATCATGCTCCTTGTTCTTGAGTGATTGCCACCATTAAAAAGATTGTCTTTGAACCTTTCTTTTCATTCATAAAAGACCATTAATCTACCAAGCCAAGTGATTGAGATCATGTGCCCATTTGTGAGAATCCACTTTGTGTGTGTGTGTGAATGAATGTGAGAATTGGTTAAGTTACTTGTTGATTGATGAGCATTGCACTTTGTATAAAGAAATAAAAAGAGTTTGATAGGCAATGAGAAGCTAGACTGATAAAAGAATGACCAATGATTGTTTGCTATGATCATTTGGAATGTTGTAGAAGAGCTAGGATGTGTGTCTTTTGGCTATGAGCTCCCTTTTTCAAACTTCTTCCTTCTTAGGACTTGAAAGTTTACTTGAGGACAAGTAAAGGACTAGTGTGGGGGAGTTGATATCTTGTGAATTTACATGTTTTTAACTTCTTATTCTTGCATGGTTTGGTCATTTAGAGCATCATTTAGGCACATTAGGTTGCAAATCATTGCATTTGTACATATCAGGTGTTGGAGAGCACCATGGATGAGTTAGAGGACCATTGGAATGATTTTGAGTCCAAAGAGTGAAAGATGAACACGGATGAAGGCCTTAAAGATCTCTACTGAAGCTCAAAATTTGTGGAGGCACTGGAAATTGAGTTAGCTTTCCAATAGAAGTGGTTTCAAGTCATTTGGAGCTGTATTGGATAAGTTATGATCAATTTACTATAGGTGTATCAACCCTCGCCGGGGACCACTGGAAAATTAATGGGATGTCCCAACTTGCCACTTTCTTCTACCTTTCTTTTGCACGAGTTTTCCTACTTTTCTGTATAATATCTGCTTTCTTTTTATTAAAGGAGTGTGGAAGAAACATCATTATCTAACTTTAGTAATAATTTAACTTGTCAAAACTCTCTCTCTTTGAAATATCATTGTTCTTATTGTTCTTGAGCTGTTCTTCATTGTTCATCATCTGTTCTTGAGTATTAATTTCGTTTTGCTTGTTTAATCCTTGTTTATCTATATTCTCTGTTGTATCTACTTGAATATGCTTCAATCTATTATGAGATTAAGTGTTTTCATGGAGATTAGTGAGTAGTTTCCTTAAGAATTCATGGGTTAGGGAGATTAGAGTAACTTAGTGAAGATCTATGGTGTTATTGTATTAGATCCTTGTATGAACTTGCTTGTTGAGTATTTTTAATGCTTGTTTAGTCTTGATCACTCTAAACCTGATTTCTAAACACTTCTCATCAGACATGATAAGATGAAGTGTTTGAATCAACTCAACTAAGCTCTAGTGAGATTAGCCAAGGACACTTGATGTTAAAATTGCTAGATAGTTATTAAACTTGAACTTAAGGATTGCTTGATTGAATTAAGCCAAAGACATTTGATGTTTAATGATTTCTAAGCAAATGGACATTTACCTAGACATAGGACTTGTCTAAAATTGTGTTTAGACTTAAGAGATTACTTTGATTGAAAGCTTGTTACCTAGATTGGATCTTAGTTACTTGAAGTCAATTCCCAATACCCATGGATTCACTTGTCTAAATTGATTAAAACCTTGTTGTATTGCTCTGTTTGCTATTGTTACTTGTCACACACTCACCACTATTGAATCTGCTTAGCTTAAGAAATGACTTGTATTCTCACTGATTCACATCACTAGGACTGGTTCGACATTCACCCCACTATACTACAACATTTGCAATAGGCAAAAACCCTATTATCATAATACACCGCCATCTTTTTCTTAGACTCCTCGGAACACGTCAGCGTCTCAAAGTTTTTCTCAACGGTTCGAAGCCATTGGTCGGCTTCAAATGGATCTGTCCCTCCTTCAAAATGGGGTGTCTTCATATTCTTCATGGCAGTTATCAACGGTAACATTGGTGTAGCCACTGTAGGTTGTGGTGGCATGACTGGTAGTGGTTGCACTTGAGGTTGTTGTAGGGACCTCGCTATCACGTCATGAAGCATCTTCAAAGTGTGCTCCATTCCTACTCCTTGTTGTGGTTGATCATGAACTTCTGGTTCAATCGGGTTGTTCCGCCTTATTGGTCTTGGTCCTTGGACACTTGACTCGCTATCATCTATTTCTGGTCTTCCCCTTACAGTACGGTTTGGTTGAAAGTTTTCTTCTGGTGGTATCTCTTGATTATGTCCAAACAGATTGTTGTTTCTTCTTGCGTTTTCTTCACTGGATCCTTGGTTGGTATGCGCCAGTGTTTGCACCCTTCCCTCGGATTCATATCCTAATCCTCTTCTTCTTGAGACTCTGTCTATACCCAGCATCTAATCTTGTCCCCCATCACTCCTTCCCCGCCATGCCATCTGCAATCCACAAACAGGGAATTCCTATTTAGAATACTAATTAGAGCGGAACTCTGCTGGTTTCCTAATACATCTTTTGCGACACATTTGACTCGATAAAACATGGAAAGTATGTGCTTGACCGCATGATCTAAACCATGCTCTGATACCACCTCTGTAACACCCCCGAACTGGTTTTAGACATCGGTCAGTCAGGCGGGCAACAATCAAACAAGAACATGCTCGAACGACCTTCCTCTGCCAAGTCCGGAAGTGTCACAACGGGTTTAGAATAGACTTTCCAAGCCACAAAACATAATTCTGTAACCCAGAATATCCATTCAAAACTCGTTTCCTCTAATCTTCGGCGTGAGGCTTTGCAACCCGTACCGAGTAATAGAGTTGTGTTAGATTGGACTAACCTAATATCAGATTCAACACGTCAAGAATATAAAACATACTTTATTTCATATATATAAAACATGAAGTTCACAAAACCAAAATATTATACATAGGGTCCATGGACGCAGTCGAAAGTAAAACATACATTCATATATCTTGAAAACGAGTCTTTAGCAAAAGATTATCAATCTACACCAGCTCCTACAGTTCCGCGAGTGCTACGATCCTCTCTACTGGTCACCTGCAAAAGGATGTGAGGAGTGAGTGAACTAGTTTCACTCAGTTAGCCAGGGTTCCCTATCTAGCATATACAACTACCCGTCATTCTAAACCCAACTCCAAACACAAGCAAGACGGATAGTTCAACAATCAATATTCAAGATAACAAAGCATGACCGATTTAAGCAATAAACCATTAAACCATAATAATTCAAAACACTTTTTATGAGTGTCACATCAATCAACCATATATATATACTCTTAGGGCCCAACAGAATCATTCTTCCTCCACATAAGGGACCCCGGCAATCCCTTCACTATTACACCACACAGGCGTAGGCGCTCGGGAATCACCCGGTCACGGTCCTCAATCGGAATCGCCTTGCCCCGGTCCTCTATCGGACTCGCCGGGGGCTGTCACATCCACGTGTGACACTCGGCCTTGGTGATCAAGCCAACTTAAACCGAGCCCACCACTTTCTGGACCACGACCGGCCTAGTGGTACCATTTGAGGAAGCAATGACCTGCAAACTACTACTAGAACCACCACGAGGTTCTCACACAACAGTACCAACACGAGGTACATACAATAACAACATATAATAATCACACAATCACAATAACTCGGGTGCTTAGACTAGTCTTGCTATCCACTTAGTCGAGACATCGTCTCAAACCTCGGATCCAAAAACTGACACCTAGACCGGTCTGACTATCCTAGCTCGGAAGCCGTCTCCGATGTCAGGAACCTGCATTAAAAATTCGTTAACAAACAATTAACCGTGACTCACAGTGATTAACCGATGTGGCTCAACTTTCTGATTCCGGAAGTCGACCAAACTCTTTTTATTCCCTCCAAATCTTCGTCTTGATTTTGTACCGTTAATCCCGCAATCTTGTAACACGTCTTGCTTCTCCAAGCAACTCTCTAAACAGCTCCTTAAATTATTTATTTTCTTTTTCTATTTTTTTCTTCTTTTCTTTCTTCTCTTTATTTCTTTTCTCTTCTTGCTCTCCTCTCTTCTCTCTTGGTCACGTAAGTGTGGAAATGGAAGAGGTTGACCTTCCTTTTATAGTTAAACAAGATCTATGAGGTGGTGACAAGTATCACACACTCCCCCTCCCATCTTTGGCCACGTTTCCAAGACAATGACTCAGGTAAGTCATTTGCTTCCAAGTTGGCCACGTGATACTCATAAGCATGAGTAAGCATATTATTTATTTTCTTCATTTCTTGTTTAGACACCTGGTGATGACAAAGCAAGACTGTACGAGTAATTCTCCTTTTCTTCCCATAAAACACGTTGATTGCAACCAAGCCATAAGAAATATAAAATATTTCTTTATCTCCTCTTTTCTTCTCAGCTTGATTAATTAACCCAAACTTAGTGATCAAAACACCATTCTCATAGATCACCTCTCTCTTTTTAAAAGAAATAGCTTAATTATCCAATTAAGCTACTAACTTACTTTCAATGCATCGATCACTTCTTGTTTTTAGCTTTGTATTTTTTCTCCAGAAAAAATAAATTACGAACTCGTAATAAATTCTCCAAAATAAATTTATTTGAATTATTTACTTAAAAATAATTCTTTCTCAGGAAGATGGGATATTACAGTGGCGGCCAAGGGTAAGCTTCTCCGCCGGAAGAAAGCGGAATGGAGGGATGAGTTCGTGAGGATGGCCGAGAAGAGAGAACGAGCGATTACTCGGAAGAAGATTCAGCGGGAGCGAGCTGACGCGGTCGAGGCCGAACTCTCCGTCGCTAATGTGACCATTGCGACTTTGGAGTCTCGGAAGGCCAGTCTGATGGAAGATATGGGGGTCAAAGCCGAAGAACATAAGAAAGAGTTGGGTCGGCTTAGGGATTCGCGTGTCTATGAGGTTACGAAGGAGAGGATGAGGGTTTAGACCGAGATGATCGCGAAATCCAACAGGAACTTCGGAAATCTGCGCGAATGGTGGACTCGCCGCGGCCCTTTCGACACAGCACGGTTCCTTCAGAGCCAGGCGTTTGGAACTAAGAGATGCCTTGAGGCTTTAAAGGCTGGTGGTCGTGATATCCCTCAAGATGTCATTGATACGTTCGCAGCCCGCGAGAAGCAGTTCGAGGAAGAAGCCTCGAAACTTGATCCCGGCGAGATCCCAGAGATTGACTTGACTCTTTCTCCACTTCACCTTGATTCTCAGTTCGTTGATATGCGAACTTTTGTGGGCCTTGACCCATATGGATCCAACGCAGAGCTGGTTGATCCGAGGACTGATGTAGTTCTCCGAAGCCCCGCTAATCTTCCCGGAGCCTCGATCGCTCCATCTCGTTCCGCAGGGGATGGATCGTCGAAAGCTGATGCGCCGGCCCTCGCTTCTGAAGCTCTTGATGAGGGAACGAAGTCCATCGGGAAGGATGTCTTTGAGATCTCCGACTCCTCTGTTTCGAACCCAGAGGGTAATCAGGGTGAAGGGTTGGATAAAGATGATGGCGGTGAGGCGGTTAATAAGGAGCATAGTGGAGAGAAGACTGGTTCCGAAGCTCACCCTCCCGAAAGTCAGCCAGAGGTTCGTGAAGGCGAGGCGACAATTTGTGTTGAGGGCGTCGATGCGGAGCGGTTGGTGCGTGTTGATCCTTCGAAGCCGTTCCTTAGTGGTGGAACCGTTGCGCAGGAGCGGGCTGAAGACCCCGAGGAGTAACTTTGTCGCTTTGTTTCTTTTAAACATTTCACGGCACTCTTGCTCTTGATGTATTACGACTTGGCTTGGTGTGGTCCTTTGTCCTTTTTTTTAAGACTCTATTTATTTCTTCTCTTTACGAATCCTGCATCACTCGTCTCGCTTTCTTTTTGAGTGTTCGGTACTGATCTCGTCGTGAGAGAAGATCGGGGAGTTGCAAGAAATATGGAAATGATTATAGAGTGTGTGACTTCGCGCCGTATCGAGATAACGATATAGTACGGGCTGTTAATTTCAATAACTCTTGTTCGAGTTTTGTTTGGTCTTTTTGTCAAGTTCCCTTGTTTGCTTGACGTACGCCGACTAGATATGAGTCAATATGGGATTACTTTAGACCGTGAAAAACATCTTTTAAACGACAACCGTTCCTAACTCGATCTCTAAGTAATTTCTAAGCATTCGGTCGGCCAAACCTTACTTAGCAAACCATGAGATGGATAGGAGTCATCATCTCGGGCATATTAGTTAATACTACGATTATGACCGGATTCCCGCGAGTATGTGTCTGATCAGGACATACTCGGCCGTGGGGTGCGAGTACTGGTACGTTTGTTTCGAGATGCCGGGGCGAACTCACGTAGGTATCGCATGGGTTGTACGACTTCTCGGGGAAGCGCGACTTCTCGGGGAAGTATATTTTTTTTTGTTTTGATTATAGCTGGACCCGTTAAGGCTGCCTACGTACCTCTTTTGTGGAAGATCAAGCCATTCGTAGTTCTTTGTTTTCCGAGTAAAAGTGGCTGAGAGCGCATTTACTCGGGGTTTTTTTTTTTTTTTTTTTTAGAGTGAACGTGACCGTTGGTCGTTCACCTGTCTTTTGCTACTTTTAGTTGTGGAAGAGGCGAAGGTGCTTCGAGTTCCAGGCTCGTTGTACCATTTCGCCGGTTGAAGTTTCGAGGTGGTAGACTCCAAGTTTCACGACCTCGATGATCTTGTAGGGTCCTTCCCAGTTGGCTCCGAGTTTTCTGGCTTTCCATTCCCTAGTGTTTTCGAACACCTTCCGGAGGACCAGATTTCCCAATTCGAGGGGGCGGGACTTAACCTTCTTGTTGTAGTAGCTTTCGATCTGGTGCTGATAGTATTGGATTCGAAGCAATGCTTGGTCGCGTCTTTCTTCTATATCATCCAGTGCGTCGAGGAGCATACCTTGGTTAAGGTCGATGTTCTGCGGCATTTTGGAACGTCGTAAACTCGTCACGTTTACCTCAGCAGGTGCCATTGCTTCGACCCCGTGGGCCATCGAGAAGGGGGTGGCTTTCGTTGCTCCACGAGGTGTTGTTCTATGGGACCAGAGGACCCCATCCAGTTCGTCGGCCCAGCAACCCTTCTTCAAGTCGAGTCGTTTCTTGAGCCTGTCGATGATTGTCTTGTTAGTGGACTCGGCTTGACCGTTGCTCTGCGGGTTTCTCGGTGTGGACATGTTGAGCCGAATTCTCCATCTGTCGCAGAACTCTTTGAAGTTGTGGGAGATAAATTGGGATCCGTTGTCTGTGACTATCTTATATGGGAGCCCGTGCCTGCAGATGATGTTTTTCCAGACGAACTTCTGCACGTCCTTGTCGGTAGTGCTGGCGTAGGCTTCTCCTTCCACCCATTAAGTGAAGTAATCTGTTAAGACTTGGATGAATCTCTTCTGTCGAGAGCTCGGCATTGGCCCGATGATATCCATTCCCCATCGCATGAAGGGGTATGGCACCGTCAAGGTATGGAGCAATTCCGTCGGGCTGTGTATGGTTGAAGCGTGTCGCTGGCACTTATCGCATTTCTTGACATAGGATTCGCAATCCGCGTTCATTGTTGGCCAATAGAAACCGAGGCTTTTCACTTTTAATGCGAGAGCTCGTCCTCCTGAATGATTGCCTGCTGCTCCTTCATGGGTTTCGGCCATGACCAGCCTTGTTTCGTCTCCAAAGATACACCTAAGGAGTACTTTAGTTGCAGTCCATCGATGGAGTGTTCCATCCATGACAACGTAATGCGCACTGCATCTTTTGAGTTGTCTTGCTTCCCATTTCTCTGTAGGTAGTATCCCGTCGGATAGGTAAGCGATGAATTCCGTTCGCCAATCTTCGAGTTGCCCTTCCGTTGTGCGAGGTTCCCCTTCGTCGATGTCCATGGCGTCGGTGATACATGCTGCAATGGCAAGTTGTTCCGTCGGTGGGCTGATGCTTGGCTTTTCAACCCTATGTATTGGGATTGTCCTTTTCACCTGATCGTGTAGCTTACTCCCAAGGGCTGCGAGTGCGTCCGCACATACGTTCTCTCCACGAGGGACTTTCGTTAGCTCGAAGAATTCAAAATCCTGTGTAAGCATCCATTCTGTCGTTCCTGACGTCGTAGTCTCCGAGAAATTGACTCACCACGAGTTGGGAGTCACAGTATGCGTTGACTCGTTTAGCTTTTACTGCTTTTGCGAGACGAAGGCCTGCGATGAGAGACTCGTATTCGGCTTCGTTGTTGGACGCCGGAAAATCAAAACTGAACGACTGTCGGATTAGTTCGCCTGTCGGTGACTAGAGTTGTACGCCTGCCCCTGAACCTTTGTTCGTAGATGAACCATCTATATGCAGTATCCAGTTCAGACTTGGCAGCACAAGATCTTGTTCTAGCTCCGGCGTTAGCTCGATCAGGAAATCAGCAAGAACTTGCGACTTAGCTGCTGTGCGGTTCTTGTACACGATGTCGTGTTCGCTAAGCTCAACTGCCCACTTTGTTAGCCTTCCTGATTGGTTGGTATTTTGCATTACCGTCCTAAGGGGCTGGTTGGAGAGCACCTCGATTGTGTGCGATTGGAAATAAGGTCTGAGTTTTCTTGCCGAAGTGATGATAGCGAGGGCCATCTTTTCCAAGGTTGGGTATCTCGTTTCCGGTTCCATCATCCGCTTACTGGTGTAGAAAATAGGTTTCTGTTCGCCACGGTCTTCTCGTATTAGGACGCTGCTAACGGCCGAGGAGGTGACGGCAATGTATAAGGATAGAGTGTCCCTAACTTCGGGCTTCGACAGAACTGGAGGTGTCGTTAGGTAATGCTTGAGTTGATTGAAGACTTCCTCGCATTTTTTCGTCCCAGACGAATCTCTTATTTCCTCGCAGGAGTTCATAGAACGGGGGGCACTTGTCTGTGGATCTTGAGATGAACCTGTTTAGTGCTGCAATCCTTCCGGTTAAACGCTGAACCTCGCGGGTGTTCTTCGGGCTAGGGAGATCGAGGATTGCCGTTATTTGTTTTTGGTTTGCTTCGATGCCTCGCTGTGTGACAATGTAACCTAGGAACTCTCCAGACGTGACGCCGAAGGTTCATTTCGCTGGGTTGAGCTTCATCCCGTACTCGTTCAGCGTTTTGAAGCAGTCTCCTAAATGGTTGAGATGGTCCTTGGCGTGAAGTGATTTGACCAGCATATCATCAAGTTTGTCGGAAAACATTCTATTGACCAGACGCTGGTAAGTCGCTCCTGCGTTCTTTAAGCCGAAAGGCATGACCTTGTAGCAATACGTCACTCTGTCCGTTATGAACGCCGTTTTCTCGCGATCGTCCGTAGCATCATGATTTGATTGTATCCGGAAAAAGCGTCCATAAATTCTAGGAGCTCGTTGCCGGCAGTCGTCTCCCCCAGACGGTCGATATGCGGGAGAGGGTAACTGTCTTTTGGACATGCTTTGTTCAAATCCGTGAAGTCAACACAAATGCGCCATTTCCCGTTTTACTTTTTAACGACGACGGGGTTTGCTAGCCACTCCGGGTACCGTACTTTGGTGATGAAACCTGCGTTGAGCAACCTGTCAACTTCCTCATTTACTGCTTTGGACCGTTCGGGTCCGAGCTTCCGCCTCTTCTGTCGAATAGGCTTGAACGTCGGATCGACGTTTAATTCGTGAGATGTTATTGCGGGGTCTATACCCTTCATATCAGAAGTTACCCATCCAAAGGTTGAGGCATTCTCTTTGAGAAAAGAAATGATTAATGACTGCAGATCGTCGGAGAGATAAGCGCCAATGCGCACGACCTTCGATGGGTCAGCTCCATCGATGGGAACCTCGTGGATTTCTTCCTTCTGAGGGTAGATCTTATGTATTGGTTTGGTGACTGCGTTGACGAGAGAAGGTGATTGTTGTACCTTGACCGCGGCGATAATTAGCTCTCTCGCGGCCCGTTGGTCCCCGCGGATCGTCTGCGTCGTTCCATCTTTCCCAGGGAACTTAACGCATTGGTGATAGGTGGAGGGAATGGCTTTCATCGAGTGTAACCAAGGCGTACCGAGGATTGCGTTGTAGGGCGCCCTAGCCCGGATAACAGAGAACTTAACAGTGCGGGTCACATCACCTGCGTAAACTGGGAGACGAATTATCCCAATCATCTGTTCCGAGGAGCCATTGAATCCCGTGAGAATGCGTGAGGAGGGCTTCATGTCGCGCAGGTCGACTCCCATCTTGTCAAGCATGTCCCGAAAGATAAGGTCGACTGAGCTTCCTGTGTCGACGAGAACCTTCGTGACCTCGCATTCGCCAATTCCGATATCGATTAGGAGTGGGTCATTATGCGGCATGCTGATGCCGTGAGTGTCGGCCGCCGAGAAAGAGATTTGATGGTCTGCTTCGACTTGCGAAGGCCACTTTTGGGCGGTGATGGCTTGTCGCCTGTAATCTTGAACTGCTCTTACCGAGTCCCCGCAAGGAGGTGAACCACCCATTATGACGTTGAGGTGCGGGGTGTTCGTAACTTTCATCAATTCCCATTGCGCTTGTCGTTTCGCTTCGAAGCACGGTCGCAATTCATGTTGCTTGGGCTGACTAAGCTTGGCGCGCAAGTCTTCGGCTTTGGAGTTGATCTGCTCACGTAAATCTGCGGGTTGAGGTTGAAGGTGTAGAGCAGCTTCGGTGCGGGTAGTCTTTCTTGCTTTAGACTCGTCGAGGGACGTCCTGAGGTCTGCCTCGTTCTTTTGTACCATTTCGGCCTTCCGCTTCAGAAATGTGCGTAAGTCCTTAGAATCTGTTTTTCTGCCCAATTTTTCGCGCAAGTCCGTTTGTACCGGCGGAATTTCGTCATCCGAGGAATCAGCCTGTCGGGGGAGTATCATTTCCACCCGTCGCCGGTTCTTCATCAGTTGATTCGCCTTCGAGGTTGAGATTGTTTACTGTGGCTTTCTCTGGATTAGTTTGCTCTTCTATTTGAGGGGCTTTTGCTTGAGACTTCTGAATCTTCTTCGCTTTGTTTTTGCTCCAACTCTTATTGTTTTTCGGCTTCTGCAGAGATTCAATCTCGATTTTCCCGCTTTCGATGGATTTGAGGTAGTGTCCGTATAAGACTTTGCAATCCTTCGTATCATGTGATTTGACCTCATGATAGGAACACCATTTACTCGGCTCGACGGTGTTCGAGTTTGCTGGTTCGGGGGAGCTAGACTTTGGCTGGTTGGTATCTCGATCCCAATGATTCCACCCCTTCTCTCGCGCCATCACGGCGGAACCCGATGGTTCGCCGTCGTCTATAGCATTCATGTAGCCCTTCTTCTGGTTAGGCTTGCCACTTGTGGAATGTTGGCACGGTTCTTGACGAGCGTCGTTCGTCCGGGCGGGAGTCTGTTTCCCTGCAGCTTCTTTGGCCGCCTTGGCCCTAGTATCCTCCTCCATTCAAATGAAGTTATTGGATCGAGAGATGGTATCTGGTACTGATCTCGTCGGGTGTCGGTAAAGATCGGCCCGAAATGGTGATTTAATGTGGAGGGTGTTCATCAACGACTCCACGGCTATATGATCTGGTACGTCGACTTTCGGGACAATGGATTTGAACTTCTCCATAAAATCTTTCAAGCTCTGCCCGTTCGCGTGGTTGAGATTCCAAAGATCCGTGGCGGTGGCTTTTTGTCGAGGGAACATGATGTAATTTTTGAGGAAAGCCGTCGAGAGGTCGTGAAAACTATCAACGGAGTTCTCCTGAAGACCGGTGAACCAGTTAAGAGCGATACCTTCTAGGGTTTCGACGAAAAGTTGACAAAAGCCGGCGTCTTTTTCCTCATCATAGAGGTTCGCGCGTCGCATCGCGATATTGAAGGATGTGACGTGAGCAGAAGAGTCGGATACACCGTCGAAGGTTGGAAGACGGAGCTTTTCCATCTTTCGGAGGCGAACCTTCGTTATCTTTTCGGTGAACGGTGTCCGGAGAGATTCTGCTAGGACTCGCTCGATCTGAGGGGCGGACGTGGTGACATGATGAATCTTGGAGTTTATATCCAGCACCGACTGTTTCAGCGCGGCGAGCTCGTTTATCGTCTGCGCATCAAAACCCACCGGGGTTTGGGCCACGTCATCATCGGTGACATCTTGGTTGGCAGTCTGCGTTGGTGCTGCACCAGTCGCTCTCTCTGTGTTAAACAGATGTCTTCGGTACTGCACCGTCAAAGCTTCCACGTTTGCAGCGAGGGGGGATAAGATCTTTGCGAGTGCTGCGATTTGGTCGGTCACCGCTTTATGGGCTGCATCTTGCTGCGCAAGGCGCGCCATGATAGTTTCTATTGAAGTGGGTTGGAGTGGTGTCGGAGTCACAGGGAAAGACGCCGGCGTTACTTCAGCGGCTTCACGATCTTCTCCAGAGGAAGAGCCGTCGTTACTCGTCGCCATCTTGTCGACGTTACTTTGCTAAAGGCCCCACGGTGGGCGCCAACTGTTTGATCGGGAAATGGTACGGAACGAGAGAACGTTCAGTTTTTAGATGTGGGCTAAGCAAAGACGTCTTATTAATGGTCAGAAGAGCGTTTCGTTGGTTACAAGGAAAGGAGATGCTTGAAAAGAAAGGTACCGGAGCCTAGAAGGCTTTACCGGAGAGATACAACAAGGCGAGATGACAAAGGTAAAACCCTAATCTAGCCGCCTAGTTTATGTCGTCTTTGTGGGCTTTAACTCGCTGGGCCGATAAGCCCACGTTGTCTCGTGGAGTCGTTTCCTCGGGGCATTTAGTCGAGAAGCCCATCGAAAGCTCTCTCACATTACGCCGAGAGATCAACCCTTCAAACCGCCGTGTCGAGCCGATGATCCGCTTCATGTGGGCCGGGCCGTCTGTTCTTCGGACCTTGAGGGATGGTCGAATTTACCATCTACAATATTGTCACGTGTTAAGTTTGCTTTGTTATCAAACAACTAACATATCGAAATATATTACTGGGAAATTTTTCCTTACCTACAAGCCATATATATCATTCATCACTCGCATTTTTGTACATGACAATCTCACGAGTTGGTCTCTGGATTCCAACCATTCGTAAGCTTCTTTCTTGCAGATATTTTCCATAGCCATCAAAATACATGCTAAGGTAAAATACGCAGCGATCTGGATTCCAGCAACATCTAGGTACTCGTCAAAACTAGGAATGTGATACGATGCAGCCCATTTGGCGAGTTGAAGGTTGGCTCTCACCAGTGTCTTGCACTGCCATGTCTCAAAAATGTAAACTTGTACTATTACTATGTCCTCCAAGAATCATTTATGATTGGTTATTCCACATCTCCAGAAAGTGTAAATACATCATCTTAACAGATAAAACTTATAATTTTATTTCTTACGCTTTTAATTGTAGTATTCAGGCTGTAAGATCCTCCGGCCTCTGAGCATATTTCTCTCTCAAACTCTTGGAAGCTATCAAATATAAATTTAACTACAAATTTTAAATAATCTTTCTGTTCATCCATGGCATGATGATCATCAGGATTCCACCTACATTATTAACAATATGTATTTTCATCATCCATTTTATATATGTTTAAATGCTGACTCAATCAATATGAAAATTGGTCTATAGTATACCTTTCGAGGGTATTGGCGAGGCTTTCTACCTCGCGAAGAGAAGCATATCTGTCACACGTATCGTCTAGAATGATTTCAACAGTGAATAACTTAGTTAGCATAATCCTCATACGTGAGTATTTTGGCTCGAAGTACGTTAGCGTAACGAAGTGCATTTCCACAAATCTGTCTCTGTAGTAAGGTGGCAACTTCGATTCAAAGTACTGTTCCTTGTACCATCTTGCATCCAAACATTTAAAGTATTAAGCTCTTAAATGTATATAATATATAAAAACTAGTAATTATTGTAGGAGAATAGTTACAAACTTCGAAAGAATTTTGAGTTCTTGAACGTATTGTAGCTGCAGGGATTTGAAATTAAGTTTGGCAAACTTTAGCAACGTCTTGTTGCAATTTTCTTCTTGTTCTTACAACTGGATATACTCCATTGCAACTATTATCTCCAAATTCTTATGTTGCGGTTGGTCCAGTGCATTCCGTATACGCCTTAAGAGATTAAGTTTGCATGTCCCACTTGCAGCTAACGATTCCAAGTAACGTATTGTGAGGCCTAAGGCTTCATCCAATATATAATCTGTAGTCGTTCCCATGTGAGCAGCTTCATACAAGCTCAGGATGCCCTTAACATCTCTTGTAAGACCTTCATCAAATTCTCCATTGTCCCCTTTGAATCTCCATAAAACATCTGTTGACCAAAATGAAACACTTTTGTTATGCATTAGCCGTGATAATCCCTATATATTAATTGTGAATCATTTAAAAAGTTGTAACATATATTTTGTACTTATTACAAAAGAGACTTAATAATGTGTCACTAAATTAAGATGTCAATTTAGTTTACGTGGCAGCATAAAAATCAATTGAATAATTTTTAGGTAAAAAAAATCCAATTGTAATGAACATTATACTAACTCAAAATATAAAAAACGTGTATTTATTCCTTAAAAAGCTACGGTGTCACCTAATATGATTAACATATACATGACAATTAATGATTATGAATAATTAAAAATTTGATAACAACTTTTGTATCCTTCTTCATTTTTGTTTAATTTATATTATTAAAAGAAATTAAAAATCACATTAACCATATAATAAAAAAATATTAATTTGTTTTGTTATAAAAAGATACAATGATCATAAAATCGTATTAATATGAATTTTGATTTAATAGATATTCATGTTAAATAATATATATATATATATATATATATATTAATATTATTTAAATTAAACTATGTACCATTTAAAAAACATAAATATGTTAATTTTGAAATTTGCATTGAAATAGTATTGAGACCTTAATATTTTAAGTTTGAAATTTGCATCGAAAAATATCACATGGAACATTTGGGATTGATTGTTTAAACTTTTTGTTACATCAAATATACATATGTTAATAAATTCATATAAGTAGGAAGTCTCAAAGATAAATATTTTTATTAAAATATACTATATATTTAGGGATTTTTGCAAAATTGACTCAAAACATGAAGTCAACCACAAAACTAACCTATGAATTTTTTTGATTTTTTTTTTGCCCTATTCACCCAACAAGTTCACATTATTTACTAAAATACCATTAGCTTTCGTTTTCTTTTTTTCTTTCCGAAATGACATTTTTACTCTCGCAACCTCATCATCTTCATGTATTTACAAGATTGTCATTGCCATCAATACATCAACCACCATGAACAACCAATTTGAAGCTCTTAATGCACCTTAAATCGATTTACACTTCTTCTTTCTCAATTCTTATCAACTAAAAACAACAATTCTTTCACTTTCTCTCCATATTAATCCAAAAAAATCTCAAGATTTTAATTCTAAATTTTTTTATGGTTCATAGAGCCATTGAAGCTTGTGATTCTTGGTGGGTCACTTTTGTTTGAGATTCTGGGTGCTTGGAAAAGACTTATGTGTGCTAAACAAGTTATCTCATTGGTTGAAACTATCAAATTGAGATTTTTTCCAGATATGTTCATCTAGACAACTTACAACTAAGTCTTCTGGCTGTAGACGACTTACCTGGAAGTCGTCTGGTCAATGCAGAGGTTAGTTTTGCAATTGACTTTTAATTTATTTTTTCTAGACGACTTACAGGTTAGTCGTCCACCTTTGTTTGATAATAAAAAAAAATCGAGACGACTTACATTTGCATTTAAACGGGTTAGTTTTGCATTTGACAATAATGTGTCAGAAATTTGACTTTTCTTTGACGACTTACAAGTTAGTCGTCCAGTAGAAAATTAAAGAAATAATATTATTTTTTTCTAGTCTCAGGTTAGTTTTGCAATTGAAATATTAAACAAAAATATTTTTTTTCTAGACGACTTACACGGAAGTCGTCCGTCTGACAACTTACATGTAAGTCGTCCAGGATTTTATTCCGAGATTCTTGTCAAACCTTGCTTATATTGGACGACTTACAGGTTAGTCATCTAGGAAAAAAAATCGAGACGATTAACGTGTAAGTCGTCTAGAAACAAATAAATTTTTTTGTTTAATAATTCAATTGCAAAACTAACCTGAGACGACTTACAAGTTAGTCATCTAGAAAAAACAAAATATTAATTTTTTAATTTTCTACTTGACGACTAACTTGTAAGTCGTCTAGGAAAAGTCAAATTTCTGACACATTCCAGTCAAATGCAAAACTAAACCGTTTTCCCTAGACGACTTACATGTATGTCGTCTCGATCTTTTTTTATCAAACAAAGGTGGACGACTTACCTGCAAAACTAACCTAAATGGACGACTTCCTAGAAGTCGTCCAGACGACCTCCGTGGAAGTCGTCTGCGTCAATGTTTAATAAACTTTCATTTTCTCTAAACCTATAAAGACTTTTTAATATTTTTTTTGTTAATTCATGTATATTAGTCAAAATTAGAGCAACTGAATGAAATTTATAACTTAATTGGTGATATTTATGAGGTTACAAACATTCACGTTAATTAAAGTTTCTAACTGATCCGAGAAGACTTCCGTGGAAGTCTTCTACGCTAGTTTTTGAATAACTTGTATATTTAAGAGTGATAAGTAACTTCAAAATATGTAAAACTCATATTTTCAAAATATGTTTTCTCCCTTAGTTTTACTAAATTTGACTAAGTTTTTCAACACAAACTTGTAAAAAATGTGATATGCTTTGACTAGTTACTATTGTTTGTTTCCATCTCTTAAGTATTATTGTTATACACACCAATGATGATTATTGTTATGAGTTGGAAGAAGGGTTAAAATGCTTCTTAAAATGTTGTATCAATATGAGGCTACCAACATTCTTTTTTATTAAGATGAAAAGAAGGCCATTGGAGTTTATTATTGCATATGGGAGATGCAAATATAAGAAAAAGGCCATTGAAGTATATTATTTCATTGATTTGTAAATGTGTAAGCACATTGTTAGCACATATATTACATCTTGGAAAACATTATTACTGATTTTACAAAAAATTCACAACTAATAGAGTAGACATGCAAATCAAAAAACTAACCACAAACAAAACTATTATAGATCATTCCTCTACAAAGACAAGCTTGGACTCCACTTGATATGAAAGAACACTTCGTCAGAAGACTTCCTGGAAGTCGTCTGGAAGACTTCCTGGTAGTCGTCTAGCGCATTATATTTTAGATGACTAACAGGTAAGTCGTCCCAGAAGTCTTCCAGATCTGAAAAATCTGCATATCAAATCCATATCTGAAAAATCTGCATATCAAAAAACGTTCAAATGGCTTAAAAATAGAGAAAATGAGTGGAAGATTAGATAAATCTACCTTTATAGAACACACAAAAATACATATCCAAAATTAATAGATCTACCTTTAAATGAGTGGAAGATGAGAACCATCAGATTAAATACCTGCAAAAAAAGATAAATTAGTGAGAAAGACATGAGACAAAACTGAAAATTTCATATAAAGTTTGGTGTTTTCAAGTCAAAGAGATTAGAGTGGGTTTGGAGAGTTTTAGTTATACAACAGAAAGTTACCAAATGAAGAAAAATCAGACATAAAAACTTACCAAAATGCCCATATCTGTTATGAAAGGGAGAGACATGGGAGAAGACTCCGCCAGACGGGAAGTCGTCTGGAAGACTTCCTGGAAGTCGTCTAGCGCATTATATTTTAGGCGACTAACAGGTAAGTCGTCTCAGACGTCTTCAAGATCTGAAAAACCTGCATATCTAAATCCAGATCTAAAAAACCTGCATATCCAAAAACGTTCAAATGGCTTAAAAACAGAGAAAATGAGTGGAATATTAGATAAATCTACTTTTATAGAACACACAAAATACATATCTAAAATTGATATATCTACCTTTAAATGAGTGGATGATAAGAACCATGTGATGAAAGACCTGCAAAAACAAGATAAATTAGTGAGAAAGATATGAGACAAAAACAATAAATTGATATAAAGCTTAGTGTTTATAAGTTCAAAGAGATTAGAGAGAGGTTAAAGAGTTTTAGAATGATGAACATTACATTTTTGTTGCAGCCATTTGAGAGAAGGAGAGAGAATGTGTAAATTTTTCTTTATATAGGGAGACAAAAAATCCAATTAGGTTAAATATTTTTGATTCAGACGACTTCCTAGACGACTTACTTGTAAGTCACCCAGAAGACTTTAATATTTTTAGCGGAAAACTAAAATAGAAGACTTCCTAGACGAGTTACATGTAAGTCGTCTGGTTTATATTATTCACCAGACGACTTACAAGTTAGTCGTCTAGACCCTAAACATAACCCCTAAACTTAATTAACTAACTAAAATATTCATAAAATCAAATTAAACTTCAAAAGTGTTTACTATACACAAAAATAAACACTTATAGGTAAAAATTTAATCTTTCAAAAAAACATTCAATCTTTCCAAAATCTAACCCTAAGAATACGTACAATACTCCAACATATGTTATCAAACCATAAAACCAAAGAATATCATGATTAACTACTTTCACTCATCTATGCTAAAAACTATTCAATTTTATTATATCTTAATTTACATTACTTAAAACTGTTTATAATTACATGATTTTAATTTTTCATTTGTCAAAATATTTTTTTAAAAATTTATAAATTATTTTTAAGATCAACTACACCATACGACTTCCAGCATCTGATACGACTCAGACGACTTACTGAGGCTATATTCGTAAAAATGGCTTATGATTTTTTGTTTGGTCACAAGGGGCTGACTGTAATTTCACAAGGCTTTTAGGTTAGTTTTGCATTTGATTTAAGTTTGGGTATACTTTTGAAATCAAAGTCAAGTTTTGAGTCATATTTGGCAAATCCCCCATATATTTATGTCAATATCGTTGAAATATAATTATATACCATATAAAATAAATAAAATGATTATTTTGATTTATTTACCATAAATAAATTATTTTGATTTATTTACACTCTGAAAATCGAGAACCGATCGCCACGCATATTCAGTTCGCTTCCTAAAGAAGGAAAGAACTAGAGACACGAACATCGTCTTAAAACCTATTCGTTTCTAGAGATTTTCTTAAAACTGACATATTCCAAGTCGTCAACCTGAAAAAAAAACAAATTACAGTCCCAGCGTCATCTTTAAATCGACCTATATTTTTGATCATTCCAATCCTCGGAAGAAGAAACGTACACAACCCTTTAAAATATCGGTTCAACCGTTTTCTTTCATAAAAAAAAGGGGGAGTGGGTACGTATACTATACTCGTGTACTCCCAAACTTCAAAAACTTTTGCCTCGTCATCAAGAAAACGCTTTCGTCAAAGCAAACTCTCGCAGCAATAGGCAAGAAAACATTTAGGCAATACGATGCCTCACTAAAATCGTCCCAAAAAAAGCAAACGACAATCTAAAATTCGTTTAAACACTAGCAACATATCCAGACGATCATGAACATAATCTCAAAGACTATACAGCATTTCTCGTTGCAATCATGCGTATAGAAAACCTGTACCAATACCAAACCGAAACTCTACGATTAGCCAAAGTTTTGAAGCCCTTTCCGGCTTTATAAAGCCAGTTTCGTATAAAAATCGAAAATTATACGAGAAATCTTCACGCATCAAAGCATTTCATTCAGTTTCCGTTGAACCAATTGAGTCACAGAAAAGCATTAAAACATTTGCGAGAAAGAAAAATCAGAATAAAAGTAGCAGAGAGCACAACAAAGGGAACACTTTCTTCACGTTCGTTGGCAAGATCTACTGTTGGTTGACCAATTCGTTCCAGAAACGAATATGTCATGAAAATCCTCTCAAAAGCCTATGAAAAACGTTCTACGACTAGATCGTAGCGAAATAAACTTTGATAACACTTCATGAGTAACTCCAAGCAGCTTTCACCAAAGATCGAAATCAAAGCAGAAACGTTTCTCGTAAAACCCGCAGAAACAACGCTACTTTGACATGTTTATACATATCACCGATTTACAACCTTCGTAAAACCGGTTACCCATTACTTACGCGAAAAGTCTTTCCTACAATCAGACTAAATCATACGAAGAAACTTTCAAAAGTAAACATAACAGGTTTTACGAAGAAGTATTTTTCGTATAGCAAATACAAAGCTGTAAGATATGACTTTGGATGATCAATCTAAAGAGAGATCTCTTCACATTACGATATAATAGATCTCGTGTTTTAGCCCTGCAGCTCGCTGGCTTCTGCCTTTCGTTTCCCTCGTTCATACCCGAGCAGGCAATCATACCGCAACTGACTCCGAACTGGTTCTGTATAAAACTTCTTAGGCTTTGTCTTCCTTAGACAAAAAAAAATCAATTTTCCTAAGACTATAGGTAATATTATACGAAACATTCATCGTATAACTGAAACCTAAAGCGGAAAATCGTTTTCTACGACTATCGTCCATCTTAACACGGATAACCCTGGCAAACTTGGCCTATCAATCACGACAAGCGCTCTCCGGCCCTCGGTCGATTACGGCTTCCAGTAAAAGTCTGAACCAGAATTCGGTATCCCCTGTAAGGACAATCATAAACTAACATGACCTTAATGTTAACACGAAAGTACATGGTCTAATCCTTGACCTAGAACGTCCTTGGCTATCTGAGTGAACACATCCTTCGCGCCAGGCCAAAGTATTTGAGCAACCATTGCTCCATCACTTAAAGGCTAAATGACAATCTGCAATTTGTCAAAAAACGTCACGTGACTATTAAAAGAACAATTATCGTATAACCCATAGTTGGAAATCATATGATAAATTCTTCGTAACAAAACTCAGTCCTAACAACCAAACAGTTAACGGAAAATCTAAACATGTCGACAATCGACCAAGTTCAATACGTTCCACAATTCACTTTAAGCATGCTATGTTTTACCCATAACAAGCGGCATGTAAGGAAAAAATCGTAACAAAGCTCCTAGAGCTATACTAAACATCCTAAAAATGCTCGAAATAGATCTCGGAAGGCCAATACTTCACAAAGCACTATGAAGGAAAATGCTTCTTCCCATGGACAAATTTACGCGACCCCTCGGTCCTAATTCCTCGATCGCAAATCAAACTATTAGCATCCAAACAGCAACAACAGTTTTGTCTGCGAACATCCACAGACAAACCAAAAATGTTTCTCCGACGTAGGGTCAAGACTAAACTCTTGCAGCACCGTGAAACATCTTCGAGCCTGCAAACATTTCAACCACGAAACACGACATGCAAAAGAAAAACCATTCTTCAGCATCGCGAGACGTCGCATACGCTTGAAGAATAAGTTTTTTCGACAAAAATACCTTCCTCGATAAAAACACCTTCTTAGAAGACCAAACAGTCATATGCACTAGCATCTTCTCAAACATGTATTCTTCGTGAAGACTCATTAGCGGTAATATCTACCGATAAGTTTATTGCTGATCACAACAAACTCTTAACGTCCTAAATAGACTAAGCCATCTCGTAGACATAGCTCTCGTACACCCGACACAAGGGTAATAGCGCTATATAAAAAATCCGAAATTTTGGTCAGCACTTTCGGGAGACTTAAAAATTGTCCACGAAGAGATGCTTGATTCCTACCATACATGTCACGTAAGCCGAGAACATATTGCGAACTTTAGAGGGGGACGGAAGCAGGTAGAAAACAATACAGGAAACGTTAGTCGAAGACCTAGGTCTTGCCCTAAACCCTGCACACTGGTCTCTAACATCTCAAGGCATAGTATCAAACACCCTGATACGAGATCCCAAAGTTTGTCTCTTGGCTAATATTCGAGCGTCTTCAGAAATTCCGCAAGTTTACGCACTGTGGAAAAACTCTCGCAACAGATCACAGATATAGCAGTTCACCCAGAGTTAGATTACGATATGACAACTCGTAGTCTTCCCTCTACTACAATATAAAATGTCATTGGCAGCAACATGCCTGATAACCTCTACACAAAATATAAACTGGAACGTAAAGGTCTCACTGGAAAACAGGTCTGAAGAATCTTAACTCCATGACGAACTACGAAAGGCTTGATCCCTTCGACAAGGGTACGTAGGCAGCCTTCACAAGGCGCAGCATTCACAAGGCGCAGCCTTCACAAGGCGCAGCCTTCACAAGGCGCAGCCTTCACATGGCGCAGCCCTAATCTTATCGCACTCCATTTTTAGTAGAGCGAACAGACCATTTCCCACCATTAATTCCGCCTAACTTACATAACCTGCCTAACCGCTCGCAAGAACATCGCAAAATTCTAGCGAGCTGGGGGCCTAACTGTTGGGGTCAAAATTGTCTTGACGGAATCAATGTCGGATCGTTCTCAAGAAAAATATCTCTCTTTAAAAAGAAAGAAATAATAGTTAAAAAAATAGCGAGAAAACCGACATTGAGTTTCGTTTGAATTCTGAAAAGGATTCATACGATAAGCCCTCGAGAAAGGTTACTCGAATCCTCGGACAAAGGGATACTGGGCTTTGAAATAACGAAACAAGCATAAGGCTCGATCAACCCGGGTCGCCATCAGGGCAAGCTAGACGCACGTCCAACTCGCCCTAGTGGCGAGTTAGACAGAACAAGCAGACCAACTCGCCCGCTCGGTGAGTTAGACCGAACGAGCAGTCCAACTCGCCTGTTTGGCGAGTTGGATCAACTAGTCTACATTTATCCCGTCCTTGTAGCTCCCTCTTTCGAGACCGGATCAAACTTGCTCTTGTTTCATCTCGATCGGAGACACAAGTGGAACTTTACGATTTAAAAACCACAAGAACTCGTTTTCTCATATGAAATTCGAATTGATTGTATAAAATGGCAACAGTTCACTAAAAACCTTGAACTTCCTCCACTATACTATAAATTCGAACTTTCTTCGGAATCGACGTCATTTCAGAAGCGCTCTTTCGATAAATCGAAAAAACGCTTATGTCGGAAAACGGTCTGAAATTATCCAGAACAAGGCTAAAAGCCCCACTCACGACTTTATACGAAATCAAGCCCAATCGTTATGACGGTTTATCTTTTATTCTGCAGGAGAAGATAAATGTCATGTTCGGAGGATAAATGTGAAGTTTCCATAGATAAACACGAAGATCGAAGGAAAATGGAATATTTCCGAGAAGGGATAAACTCAACCGAGTGCAGAAAGGGAAAGAGCAAACCGCCTCTAGGAGGAGTATATAAGGACGTCGAGTTTGAAGAGGCAAAGGACAATTCTTTTTACACTTAGAACTCTCTGCACTTAGAAACTTTAGGCATTATTCTCAACATGTTCTATTTCTATGATTGGCACTCGATTACTAGACGAACGCGCAAAGGCGGTTCGATCTCTTATTCTACTCTTTCAATCAAACTACGTTCGACTTAATCCTCGAAAGGGGTACGTAGGCAGCCTTTCATAAGGTTCAGCCCGAAAACAATCAAAACCTTTTTCGTCTTCTGTTATCGAGCTGCGACTCAACTAGGTTTAAGGTTTTAGGTCGCTAGAACTAGGTAATTCGCTGAAAGCTCTTGCGGCCGAAGCTTTTATAATCTATTGTAATGATCGCAACGCTCTTATGCGGATTCGAAATAAGATCTACTTTATCTATCAATTCGTTTTGTTATCTTTTCATATTTTCCGCATTTATTTGGTCACTTGTCGTTGGCTCTCGCAGAGAATCTGAGACCTCAGGGAAAGCTAGGGTTTCTTGACTTTCCTCTGATTACGGAAATCGACGGTCTGAATTTCGGTTCCCACAAATGTTTATAGAAAAAAGACCTTCAGAAACCGATCTGTGGACAATGTCCTAGAGAGATGGCGAATCACTCTGTTCTTTTATTGGAAGATTTAAAGTGATCATTTCTAACATTTTCGTTGTTAGGGTATTTTTATGTAGGATATTTCAAGGTTCTACGGAGCAGAAATGATAGAGTCTATTTAGTATATTTATAGGATCAGGAGTGATTTGGAGGAAAGTGATGATTTTGGAGCATTTTGTAGATATTTGGAGTAAGCACCCGAGATGACCATCGAGCACGAACATCGGTCGACATTGAGGAAGAATAATCGATCGATGTTCACATCTTGACATCGATCGAAAGCGAAGCGCGTAGAAAGCCCGTTTGGTCTCAGCCAACTTAGAGCCCAAGTCTTCACCTATTTACAAGATTACTCCTGACGAGTTTAAACCTAATTATATAAGTCTTGCCAACATGTTAGAGGCAAAGTGTGCTTTCTTGTTTTATTATTTTCATAGCAAAGGTTTTCCATGATTTTTAGTAGATTGGAGAGAAGATCCAAAGAGATTTGTGATTGGAACTCCATTGATATCTATTTATTTATCTATGCATTTTTTATACCTTATTGTTGTTATGAATTGCTTGGCTATGTCTGAGTAGTTCTCTTGTTAGATTTTAAGGTTTAAATAGGTTATGAGGGATTAGCCCCAACTATAGATTGCTAAGTTTTGATATTCATCTTTAGGATTGTCATTAGTGTCTGCTCCTAGATTAGCTACCTAGAACTTGCCCTAGGAGTTGTAGACATAAGCGATAGCTTGCATCTCACCATGAATCCATCCTAACTGAGCTAAGATTGGTAGAGTAGGCGAGAGCTAATCTAGGAAGTTTAGTGAGCATAATCAATCCGCGCATTAACGCTTGACCAAGAGCGTCGATCGATAATCGAATAATCGGTTGACGTTTCAACAAGTGTATCGATCGATATTCCTTTAGAATAATCAATCGACACTGGTCAATAGAAAAACCTAGAAAGCGAAAGGCTAATGGTTTGTTATTAAGTGTTGAGCTCTATAATATCATGCATACAACTTATTAGGCATCTGTAGGATTATAATCCTGATTTCCTGAATAAAAACCCCAATCAATCAATCGAGCAATTATTTGCTCACAAACCTGCAACTTTACATTTAAATAATTAAACAACCTAGCTTAACTAATCTGACTAGATTTATTAGGTTCCCTAGCTCTCTGTGGATTCGATCCTTAAGTACTACAACTGAACCTCTTATTTGAGAGATTAATTCACTCCTTAGGGTAATGTGAATGAGATTACATGTCGAGAATAATGCCTAAAGTTTCTAAGTGCAAAGAGTTCTAAGAGTAAAAAGAATTGTCTCCTCCTTTGCCGGTGAGCTTTGATCGCCTTATTTATTTAATCTTGTTTAGTCTAGGTTTCTTCTTAAAACCACTTTCTGACACAAAAAAATTTTCTTGTCTTTCCAGGTACATGTCCAGCAGTACCAGAAGCAACAAGGGACCTCAACTGCTATTCTCATCAGATCCTACAAGCTTGGAACATTCAATCCGCAAAGGAATACGTTCCTCATCGATCGACAACAACACTTGTTCGTCACTCGATTTTCGTCAGCCACCATCGACCCAGACACCAGTCTCGTCGACCGACACTCGCTCACCACCATCGACCGAAGACATTCTTCTTCCATCGACCGACATCTTCCATTCGACGTCGATCGATACTTCAGTCCGAACATCGATCGATACTGAGCCGCGAGACATGGTTGCGGCCTTGATACTTGTATGTGATGAGAAGGGAGACCTGCATGACCAAGAAGGTCATCTGCGTAATGCAGCAGGTCAGAGGATAGACGCTAAGGGGGCTGTAATCCCTGAGTCTGATACTGATACTATAGGAACCACTCTACTTGTAGATGAGGCTGCTCGACCCAGAACGTTGGTTGATTACAACCGTCCAAATCAGTTCTACACCAACAGATCAGCCATTCGTCCTCCAACTATTCAAAGGGGGAATTTCGAGTTGAAGCCGTAGTACTACACACTCGTGGGACAGACACCTTACTATGGGTTATCTCACGTGCATCCTATGGACCATCTGGAGAGGTTCGAGAATCTTATATCTGCTATTAAAGTCTAGGGAGTCTCTAAAGATTACCTCCTATGCAAGCTCTTCAAGTACTCACTTGCTGGAGATGCTTCGCATTGGCTCAAGCAGTTACCACCAGGATCTCTCACATCCTGGAGCGACATCAAGAATGCATTCCTATGCGACATCAAGAATGCATTCCTTTGATGAGGCGTGTGCTGAAGACTTGAGGAGCAAGATCGCTACATTCACTCAGGAGTCTGCAGAATCATTAAAAAGCTCCTGGATCAGATTCAAGTCTTATCAGAGAGATTGTCCACACCATGGATTTAATGAAGTACAGTTGCTCAGTACTTTCTACAGAGGCATCGCGGTGCAATATCAGATGGCTCTTGATGCTTCCAGCAATGGGAACTTCAACACCAGGAATCCAGAAGAGGCTGTGAGAGTTATTGAAAACTTAGCATCCAGCAGCAGCACCAAGAACACTGACTTTGAGAGGAAGAGATCCGCAACCATTCTTGGGAATGATCAGATGGATGAAGTGAAGGCAAAGCTGGACAGTGTTCACAAGCTTCTCAGGAGGCAGGTCTGCTTAGTTGAGGATGCAGAGGCTGTAGACACAGAGGGTATGTGGGAACCGAAATTCGCACTGTCGATTTCCGCTTAAATTAGGAAACTAGGAAAACCCTAATTTTCCAGAGGTCCCGGATCTCTGCGAGAGCCAACGGCAAGTGACCAAATATATGCGGAAATCATGAAAAGATAACAAACGAGTTTAGAGAAAACATTAGATATTATTTCGAGTCCGCGTAAGAGCGTTGCGATCATTACAAGAGATCATAAAAGCTTTGGCCGCAAAGGCTGTCAGCGAGTTACCTAGTTCTAGCGACCTAAAAGCTCAAACCTAGTGAGTCGCAGCTCGATAACAAAAGACGAAGAAAATACCGAAAAGGTTTTTGATTGATTTCGGACTGAACCTTATGAAAGGCTGCCTACGTACCCCTTTCGAGGATCAAGCCGAACGTAGTTCCAGAGTGAACCAAGAGATCAAACTGCTTGTGCGCGTTCGTCTGGTAATCGGATGCCAGTCATGGAAACAGAGCATGTCGAGAATAATGCCTCAGAGTTTCTAAGTGCCGAGAGTTCTGCCTCAGAGTTTCTAAGTCTAAAAAGTTCTCTCTGGTGGCTCTCGCCTAGGACTCCTTATATACTTGCTCCTATGTCGGTTTACGCTTTTTCCTCTTCTGCCCTTAAGCTGTCATAGATTAAAAATGGAGATATTCCGTTTTTCCTAATTTTCGTAATTATCTTCGAATACTTCGTATTTATCTGCGGAAACTTGACATTTATCTATCCTTGCGAACCAAGCATAAACTGTCCTACGGTTTATGGGCTTTTGGTTAAGAAATTGTAAGTCGGTTTCGAGTCTCGTCTTAGGTCTATTTGGACCGTTGTTTGACTCGAAACGTTTATTACGGTTTCTTTATATAAAAATGAACTTTCTGTGGTTTTTATCGTAAATTCGATTGATGACTTCAAATGACGAGATACGTGAAATGGGTTGGCTACGGTCTTCGGGAGATAGCATTAAAGAGTAGACGAGAATGCATGGATTCGTGTCGTACCGATTTTTTTAAGAAAGCACGGTCACTACGTAGCGACCGAGCTTCGGTGAGAGCTCGGTCGCTACGTAGCGACCGAGCCGTGTACGTGCTCGGTTGCTACGTAGCGACCGTGCTTCGGGGAGAGCTCGGTCGCTACGTAGCGACCGAATCATATACGTGCTCGGTCGCTACGTAGCAACCGGGCCGTGTACGTGCTTGGTCGCTATGTAGCGTCCGAGCCATGTACGTGCTCGGTCGCTACATAGCGACCGAGATTCGGTGAGAGCTCGGTCGCTACATAGCGACCGAGATTCGGTGAGAGCTCGGTCGCTACGTAGCGACCGAGCTTCGGGGAGAGCTCGGTCGCTACGTAGGGACCAGCTTGTGCGCTGATTGCTACGCGGCAACCCTATTCGAGTCTTTCTCCGATTTTTCGTGAATGTGTTTTCTCCGCAAGATTCTGCGTAAAAATAAATCTTTTTTGAAGATTTATTTTTCGTAAAAACGTTCATGCCGATTTTTACGGACTTTCAGACATTGATTCCGTCGTGACCGATTTTGACCCCAACAGTTAGCCCCCCAGCTCGTTAGAACCATGAGCTTATAGCGTGAGGTTCTAGCGAGTGGCTTGGCAAGTTAGGCAAGTTAGGTGAGTTAGGCGGAATTAATGGTCGAAGAAGTCTGTGGTAAGTGGTCTTCTCGCTCTTCTAAAAGTAGAACGCGATAAGATTGGGGCTGCGCCTTATGACGGCTGCCTACGTACCCTTGTTGAAGGGATCAAGCCTTTCGTAGTTCGTCTTGGAGTTAAGGTTCGTATGACTAGTTTTCCAGCGAGACCTTTACGGTCTAGTTTTTATGTAGAGGTTATCAGGCGTGTTGCTGCCGATGGCATTTTATATGGGTGTAGAGGGAAGACTACGAGTTGTCATCTCGTAATCTAACTCTGTGTGAACTGCTATATCCGTGATCTGTTTCGAGTTTTCTGCAGTGTGTAAACTTGCGGGATTTCTGAAGACGCTCGAATATTGGCAAAGAGACAAATTTTGGGATCTCGTATCAAGGTTTTTGATACTATGCCTAGAGATGTTAGAGACCAGTGCGCTGGGTTTAGGGCAAGACCTAGGTTTATTCCTGGTTTTAGAGGGTGCGATGACTAATTCGACTTACGTATCCCGTTTCAGTTTCATCCTGATTCCATACCGATTTAAAGTCCGCGATAGGTTCTCGGCTTATACGACTTGTATGGTTGGAACCGAGCATCTCTCCAAGGACAATTTTTAAGCCTCCTGGAAGTGCTGACCAAACATTTTGGGTTTCTTTTATAGCGCTATTATCCTTGTGTCGGATGTACGAGAGTCATCTCTACGAGATGGCTAAGTCTGTTTAGGACGTTAAGAGTTTGTTGTGATCAGCAACAAACTTAATGGTAAAAATTACTATTTTGAGTCTTCGCGAAGGATATGTTTTGAGAAGATGTTAGTGCGTATGACTGTCTGGTCTTCCAAGAAGGTGCCTTTATCGAGGAAGGAATTTTTGTCGAAAAATGGTTCTTCAGGCGTCTGCGACGTCTCGCAATGCTGAAGATTGGTTTTTTTTGTATGCCGCGTTTCGTGCTTGAAATGTTCGCGGGCTTGAAGATGTTTCGCGATATTGCAAGGGTTTAGTCTTAGCCCTACGCTTGAGAAACATTCTGGTTTGTCTACGGATGTTTGCAGCCAAAATTATTGTTCCTGTTTGGATTTGATTTGCGATCGAGGAGTTAGGAGCAAGGGGTCGCGTAAATTTGTCGCCGGAAAGAGGCATCCTCTTATACTGTGCTTTGTAAGGTGTTGGCCTTCTGAGACTTCTTTTGTGTCTATTTGAGGATGTTTCGTATAGCTATAGGAGCTCTGTTACGAGTTTTCCTTACATGCCGCATTTTACGAGTAAAACACAGCGGGCTTAAAGTGAATCGTAGTATATGGAACTTGGTCGATTTTTGACAAGTGGAACCTTTCTGTTAACTGTTTGGTTGTTAGGACTGAGTTTTGTTATGATGAATTTACCGTATGATTCCCGTTTTTGGGTCATACGATAATTGTTTGTGTAATCGTTACTTGGCGTTTCAAGACAAATTGCGGATTACCGTTTAGCCGTCAAGTTATTGGAGCGGTGGTCGCTCAATTGTTTTGGCTTTGCATGAAGGACCATGACACTTTTGTGCTATCAATAAGGTCAAGTCGGTTAGAATCGTCCTTAAAGGGGATGCTGTAACCTAGTTCGGCTTCGAAGGAAAGGCGTAATTGGGCGAGTGAAGAATGGCATTTATCGAGATTGATAGGACGAGTATGCCCATGGTGGTAGAAAACGTTTTTCCACTTTAGGGTTAATTTATACGATGAAAGTTTCGTATAATGTTTCCTTTAATCGTATGGAAGTTGTTTCCTTTGTTTCCGAGGGAGACAAATGTGGGAACCGAAATTCACACCATCGAGTTTTGTTAATCGGAGGAAATCCAAGTTAACCTAGCCTTCCCTGAAGGTCCCGGTTATCTGCTGGGCCACGCACAACACAATCAATATGAAAGATTCGAAAGTAATAAATCGTAAAAGACCAAAAAGGGAACAAAGAGGTCTTATTTCTGAATTCGCGTTTGAGCGTGAACAACAGGTAAGATCCTAGGCCACGAGAGCTGTGGGTATGTTCGCTAGTCTAGCAACCTAAGTTCTAACCTAGTCGAGTCGCAGCTCGGTAGTAAAAACGGAAAAATGCCTAAATTGCTCTAAGTATTAAGTTTGCTCTTAGAATGCTTCCTCCTTCTCTTCGTCCTAGGTCCTTCTTATATACTCCTCCTTAGGTCGGTTTACCTCTTCTCGGGCCGGATTTGTCGCGAAGCGGGCTTTTCCGTATTTCCTTCTTCTTTGTGATTATCTTCGGAAATTTGACATTTATCTCTTCCTGCGGATGCGATAAACCGTCATACCAGTTTTTGGGTTCAAGTCTTTTGGGACCAAAGATGGGCCGTTGTCCGCAATTCGGACCTTCTTTGGGCCGTATCGAGACTTAAGCGTTTTTACGATTTTACTCGTGAAGTAGCCGTTGGTATAGGCATGGTTCTTCCAACGGAACCCTGTTTCTTCGCATAGCCGAGGCAGTTGGTGTTAAGTTAACCGTAACCTGCTCTACTACGAAGAATAGGAAACTGTTCGAGAGACATAACCTTCCCAATTTTCCGATTACTTTCGACGATGTCTTTTAGACGGAACATTGGCGTCGTATCCACGGACCCGAAGACTGAGTTACGGAAACTTCGGACGAAGATGCATGGTTATGGGATGGGACCGGGTACGAAATGGTCCACAGAGAATTGGTCGCGCTCGCCAGGCGAGCCGATCCATGGCACGATCGAGCAAGCCGACCGGCAACACGGCCCTGCTCGCCAGGCGAGCTGGCCCGTGTCACGGCCGAGCTCGCCGGCGAGTCAACCGGCGACACAGCCGTGCTCGCCGGGCGAGCTGGCCCGTGTCACGGCCGAGCTCGCCGGCGAGTCAACCGGCGACACAGCCGTGCTCGCCGGGCGAGCTGGCCCGTGTCACGGCCGAGCTCGCCGGCGACTCGACCGGCAACACGGCCGTGCTCACCGGGCGAGCTGGCTCTTGTCGCGGCCGAGCTTGCCGGGCGATCTGTTTCGGCTGTTCTTTTTCTTGGCTTTTGAAGTTTTGACCGAGATTCGGTTTTTCTAAAGACTTTCGGACATCGATTCCATCGTGACCCCAACAGTTAGCCCCCAAGCTAGCTAGGATCCGTGGACCTGGGTGTTAGGTCCTAGCTTGCAGTATGGTCTGTTCTAGGTGGAATTTTGACGTAATCGTTTGTCGAAAGATCAAAGGTTAATAGTAAAAAAGAAAAAAAAAATGTATAAGTAAGGGAAGTAAGTTTTTCAAATTCTTTACTCACTTCTTCCCTTAAGAAAACATTTCTCCAAGATAGGTGTTTTTTCTCCAAAATCTCTCTTTTCTCAAAGAAAATGTCTTCAAGAAAAGGATCTTCAAAGAGAAATTCTTCCTTACACTCATCTTCGGGTGACTCTTCTGCCAATGTGGTGATCCCCCCGAAAGAAGAGTTTGAAGTTGAGGAAGAAGCAAAGGATGCGTACTACAAAGCTCTTTGCGGCTCGCCTCCGCCTTCGCAAGACATTCCGATTCCTAAGAGGCCCGTGAGGTCGCCAAATGCACCCCTTGCACCGAGCATGGTCTCTTCCGACTACCTCACGACTCTCAGGGACTTTTACCAGATCCCAAATGGAGTCGTATTTCGGATCCCGAGTGGCAACAAGAGTGCGAAGGACCCTCCGGAAGGTTTCTTTCCGTGCTACGAGGCCTTCCTGGTGTATTTCCGTATGTGGTTTCCGATCCCTGGTACCATCGTCCGCGCGCTTCGCCACTTTGGGCTTTGGATCAGCCAGCTAAGCGTTCCGGCCTTGCAGCACTGGCTCGGCGTGTTGATCTTGAGTTACGAGCTAGGAATGGACCTTAACCCTGGCGACTTCGAGGGATTTTTGTTTACGAGAGGAACGGGGATCGATGGCTCATACCGCATGGCGCCAAAGAAGGGTAAGGCTATAATTCAGGGGCACACTTCACATCCTAAGGCATGGTTCGAACGCTTTTTCTTTGTCCGGATAGATGGGGAGTCTGTCAAGGAGAGCTACCTCCACCTATTCCGTCGGGAGTGGAACTTCACCCGTGGTAATACGAATAGCTATATTTTTCGTTTTAATACCTTGAAAACATGCGAAGATGATTTTTTTTTTAATTATCTTACAGTGAACAGGATCCTTCCGCCGACTCCTGCCGATCTTTTTGCCAAGCGAGATCTTCTCCGTAGCAGGCCGTTCTTCTGGAATTCCTTCACCGTCGAACGGATTCAAAGAGCGGTGGAGCTCCAACGATCTCGAGCCGTCTCTCAGCCTCTGGACGTTCCGTATGGCGTGGAACTGGTCATTGATGTCTTGCCTGCTCAGAGGCAGAGAATCAGGTCTCGGAAAGGCAAGGGAGTTGCCTCCGAGAATGTCTTGGGAAACCTTCTGTTGCCAGAATGGAACCCTGGTTTCTCCCCAGGGGAAAGGAGTGGAACCAGCGAGGTTCCCCTTCCCAGCGACTTTTTTGCCGACCTCCCTCCCGGTTTTACTACTCATAAGTCGCTGGGCGAAGAGTCGAGGAGGAAAGTAGTCGCCGAAGGCTCCAGCTTAATCAACGAGGTTTATCCTTTGAATTTTGATTATTTTTTTTTTTGTTTCCCTTTCCGATTTTAAGTTCGTGCAGGGGATGAGGGTGTTCAATGCGGCGCTCGACGGAAGTTTCTGGGAGTCGCGTATCTCTCACTTCAAAGCCGAGGAGGCTGAAAGGGAACTCTTTCGGTTTTGGAAGGAGGTCGAAGAACAGAGACGGAGACAGGCTGAGCTCCATTCACTGGCCCTTTTCCGTGCGGAGAGGAGAGGAAAGAGAGCGATTGTCGCCGAAATGAAGCGGAGGGCTGCTTTGTTTGCCACCGAATTCGAGAGCTTTAAGGATGCTCAAAAATTCGTGGGCGATTTTCGCGAGTGCCGTGGCTCGGTTGCTACCCTCTACGAGTCGCAGAAAGAGGACTTATCTTTTCCTGCTGAGGTCGCCGATATGTCGGGTCTTATGAACGGGCGTGCCCATGCCGAATCCTTGGTTCCTCCGATCGAAGGAAGGGTCCGGCAGCTTTGGGACTCCATCGAGGTCTCGGAGGACACGGCGGAAACGGGAACCAGTGTCGGTGATGAAGGTGCCGGAGTCGCGGACGGAGAGGTGGATCAGCCTGTGAGCTCGTTCGGGATCTTCATGTCCGGGTTCCTCGACTTCGAGCTTTGAGGATTGTTGGGATAATTTCCCTTAGTTTTATTTCGAGGTTTGATGTATCTAGGCCGAGTGTGGCCGTATTTGATTTATGTGTGTTATGGCCTTGCGAGGCTATGTGAACTTATGTGTTTGAGACCGGCCGTTTGGTGGCTTTGGGTCCTAGCCATTTTTTGCGGCTTCTATATATATGACGAATGATTGACATTCTGTGCGTTTTAGTTTATACTTCTGCCAAGTGTGAGGGAAAGATACGAGTAGTCACTTCGTATCTTAACTCTTAGTTTATCGTCTTGTTCGTTTGCTCTTACTGAACAAGGGCGTTCAGAAACGTCTAGGAGTTTCGCGAAGTTTCGTGAGCGTATTAGATATAGACGATGGGACATGTTTTTAAGATCGCGTATCATGTCTTGAGATGTTAGTGAACCAGTAGTACTGGGTTTAGGGCAAGACCTAGGTTTACTTTCGGCTCTAAGGCTGTGCGACGACTGATCGGCTCTCGTTTTGCCTGTGGGCGATTTCCACCTGGTTCTTTCCGATTGAAAGTCCGCGACTTGGCGCCGGCTTATATGACTTGTATGGAACGAACCGAGCACTCTCCAGAGACCGTCTGGAGTGCTGACCAAAATTTCGGATTTCTTGTATAGCGCGCTATGGTATCCTCGTCGGATGTAAGAGAACCTTTACTTTTACGAATGGTTAGACTACGAGTTCTTTTTTGAGAACGTTTTGGGTTTGTCCGTCGGGGCCAATCGACGGGCAATTTTTTGAGTCGCGGATGGACCGTGTGTTTGGATAATATTTCTCGAAAATATTTACGATGTCTCGCTTTTTCCGAAAAGTATATCCTTTGTAGTGAGAAAGTTACGATCTTCGTTTTTAGAGAAGATGTATTTGGTCTTGCTTGGCCATTGATACGCAGTGATTGTTGTTTAAGTTAGTTCCCATCCAAGGACTGCTTGAAAGGTATGCGTGTTTGGAGACCCTTGTTTTGGGTGTTTCTCTGGTCGATCTCCGATTGTTATGGCTTATTGCAAGTGAATCGGGAGACCAAAATAAAACGAGTTTTATTGGAAAAGTTTCGAAAATATCGAGTACATGTGTGGATATTCCGAACTTTGTGGGAGTATACGAGTATACGTACCCACTCCCCCCCCCCTTTTTGGAGAGGGGGATAGCTGAACTTGTCAATATGACAAGCTGCCAACATACCTCTTTCGAGGATCAAGCCATCTCGTAGTTCTGAGTTGTTGTTTCGGGCGTTCCTACTCGTTGGATAGGGCCGTTTCTGCTACTTCGGCCGTTGAGGCTTTAGTTAAATCGGCGGCCGTTTCGTGAGTCGGGTTTTCCGCTGGTTGGGCGATGGACTCCGGGATCGTGTCGCTGTCCGGAGCCGTTGCCTGGGCGAGTGATTCCGAATCGCTCTTCGTGGAACCTGCGGGAGTACTCTGAGTTTTCTTGACTCGCTTCGGGCTAACCACAGGGGTGTTCCGAGTTTGTCGTAGCTTATGCTCGGCCAAAAAGCAGAGCCTAGAATTTTTATGGCATCCCCAGATTGCTGCTGTTCCGTTTGGTGTTGGGAACTTGATGCTAAGGTGGTAAGTCGACGGTACCGCCTTCATTGCGTTGATCCATGGGGCTCCCATTATAACATTGTAGATGGCTGGGTTATCGACTACAGCGAAGTCAACGATTTTTGTGACTTCCTTTGCCATGACCGGAAGTTTGATCGATCCGAGGGTCATTGATGTTGTGCCCAAAAAACCGGTCAGTGGTTTTGGTTCTGGGATGATCTCCCCGAGTTTGATGTTCATCCTCCAGAGAGTGTCGCGGAAAATGACGTTGACCGTGCTGCCTGTGTCGATGAGGATTCTTCCCACTTCGAGGTCTCGAATCACCAAGTCGATGACCAGCGGGTCGCAGTGAGGTTTATCGAGTCCAACGGTTTCCTCCTCCTCGAAAACAATCATATCGTTTGGAGCGTTGTCGGTCAGGGACCGAGTCGTCCAGTTAGAACTTGTTTCCGCCTTTCTTCCGTAGGCCTTGATGGACGAAACAGAGTCGCGGTAGAATTGCGATTCTCCAATGATCATGTTTATCCTCCGGCGGGTACTATTGTCTCCAAGGTCATCCTGCCTTCTTCCGCATTTTTCGCCAGACTGATTTGCGCGTGCGTCCCTCTCGGGAGACTCTTTATCACTCCTAGGAGGGCGGTCGGAATCCAGGATGAGGTCCTTTATGCTAGTGACCTTCAAGAGGTCGCCAGCGAGGAGTTTTGCGGCTAGCCTTGCGCCGAGAACTTTGCAGTTCGTAGTGGAATTACCTTTGGTCTGGTGGAACTCGCAGTAGGAGTTATCCTTATACTGGTTCCTGGACCAGGTGTTTCCGGAGGTCTTCCCTTGTTTGGAATTGATACTGTAGTTGTGCTCGCCCTGGATGTCTTCTCCCTCGTGGTGGACATACTTGTCGTGTAGAGAGCTTTTCTTTTTCATGGGCGTCTTCTGCGGGTTGTACTTCTAGGAGAGGATTTTCATCTCCTCTTCCATTACGATGAAGTCTGTTGCCTTATGAAGAGCATCCTGAATCGTTCTCGGTTTTTTTAGGGATACCCATTGCCGGAATTTCGCCCGGTACCAGAGAGTTTTCTTCAGAGCATCGATCGCCACTTTGTCGCTCATCCCGGTGACTCTTGCCATTACTAGCTTGAATCTGTTCATGAACTCGCGAAGTGGCTCGTCTTCTCTTTGAGATAGGCTCCAGAGATCGACGTCTGAGGTTTCTATGTCCATGAACATGGAATACTGCTTGAGAAACTCTGAAGCAAGTTGGCGGAAACTTCCGATGGAATTTCGTTTTAGGCGAGAAAACCATTCGAGCGCGGCTCCTTTGAGGTTTTCGGCGAAGAGGAGGCAGTAGCCAGCGTCTCGTTCGTGTTCCTTGAGTTTGCACCTCCCCATCGCGATCTGGAAAGACTGCAGGTGCGCTTTCGGGTCGATGGTGCCATCGTAGATGGAAATTTTGATCTTCCCCGGGTCCGAGACGTTGGTCTCAGTAATCCGGGCAGTGAACGGGGTTTTGCGTGCTTCCTCGAGAAGTCTATCGATCTCGGGCGCAGCGCTTATCGCGTGGTGGATTTGTGATTTCACCGCTTTCACCTCCGCTGCGGTTTTCGCGATGTACTCGCGGAGATCGTGGATCTCATCAGGATTTCTGGCAGCCTTGCGAGCTTGTCTGTGTTGGCCGCGGTGGATCCTGGCCTGCTTCTCGGCCAGCTCCTCCTGTTCTACCCAATAGAGGTTTCCTTCTTCCTCGGTCATGGGTTTTTCGAAGGACGCGTCCTGCCGAGCGAACTGGCTTCGCGTTCTTCTTGAGTGGATGTCAGCACCGTCGTCCGAGTGCTCAGACTGGTTGCTTATATCCAGGTCGATGCGCTCGATTTCTTCTCCTTCGTTTCTCCCGGTAGGAGGGGGAAGGTTCTCCGCAGTTAGCTGTGCACCTGGCTGGAGCGTTTCATCAGGGTTTTGGCCTGAGGAAGCCTTGTCCGCGTGTGCAGCTCGATTGCCCGGAGTTTCGAAATCAAGTCTTCTGCCGCTGTGGGCTCTTGTGGTTCCGCACGGGGCTTTGCTCCTGGCCTTCGCCGTTAAGATTTCCACCTGTTTTGCGAGAGAGGCCACGAGTTTTCCTTGTTCGTCCGTCTTTTTCTGAGCGGAGGCGAACATTTCCTTCATCTGGTCTAGTATCGCGGCGTCGGCAGTGACCGTTGATACGTTTCCAGCTGGAGTTTTATCAGTGTTGGCATCGACAGGAGTCCTATCGTGCGTTTGCGGGTCTTTGTCAGCGTTGGTCGTCATATCGGACTGAGCGTGTGTGGTTGCGAGAGAGATAGATCCGTACCTTCCCCTCCTTCTAGCGCCAAACTGTGGAAACCAAAATTCAAAATGTCGAGTTTTGTTAATCGGAGGAAAGCCAAGTTAACCTAGCCTTCCCTGAAGGTTCCGGTTATCTGCTGGGCCACGCACAACACAATCAATATGAAAGATCCGAAAGTAATAAATCGTAAAAGAGCAAAAAGGGAACAAAGAGGTTTTATTTCCGAATTCGCGTTTGAGCGTGAACAACAGGTAAGATCCTAGGCCACGAGAGCTGTCGGTATGTTCGCTAGTCCAGCCACCTAAGTTCTAACCTAGTCGAGTCGCAGCTCGGTAGTAAAAACGGAAAAATGCCTAAATTGCTCTAAGTATAAAGTTTGCTCTTAGAATGCTCCCCTCCTTCTCTTCGTCCTAGGTCCTCCTTATATACTCCTCCTTAGGTCGGTTTACCTCTTCTCGGCCCGGATTTGTCGTGAAGCGAGCTTTCCCGTATTTCCTTCTTCTTTGTGATTATCTTCGGAAATTTGACATTTATCTCTTCCTGCGGATTCGATAAACTGTCATACCAGTTTTTGGGTTCAAGTCTTTTGGGACCAAAGATGGGCCGTTGTCCGCAATTCGGACCTTCTTTGGGCCGTATCGAGACTTAAGCGTTTTTACGATTTTACTCGCGAAGTAGCCGTTGGTATAGGCATGGTTCTTCCTAAACACTTTTGTGTTTATAGTGTGTTTAATAATTAATCTGAGTGATTTGTATAATGTTTAGGAGATTAAGAGTTCTAGAGAGAATAAGAACAAGAGAGAGAGACTCAGAACTCCATGAATTAATTTTAATGTCTCAGATACAAGTTATATATGAAGAGACAAGGATAATACAAAAAGGATTTCGAAATCCATAAGCATGTGAAGTCAAGGGATAGGCTGTAAAGATGCTTCACATGCTTGGATAGGCTGTAAAGGTGCTTTACCTTTCCAGCTATGACCAGACCTTATCCAAACTACTCCTTCCTTATCCAGACTTCCTCTTGGGCGTGATCCACTCTCCAAAGGGAGGCAAAGTAACTTCCTAAGCTTTTAACTTAGTTACCACAGTCAAACCAAAGTTACTGTGGTAAAACTCCAAAGTTACTATCTGCCCCAATACTCTTCCTCTATCAATGTATCACCTCTTCTCAACACTCCCCCTCAAGCTTAACCATGTAGAACAAGTCAAGCTTGGAAACCATGAAGACCTCCCTCATTAAAAACCTCACCAAGGAAAACCCATTGGGATAAAACCTTGATGAGGGAAAAAGAGTGGAGACTCCATGCTTATGGGGCTCAGCTCCTTGGAGTAAGATCAATGAGTCCAAGCCTTGATAGTATGGACTCCATTGTCTTTAATCTCGCTGCCTTAGTAAACACATCTGCAAGCTGGTCTTCACTTCTTGTATAACATGGCAGTATCACTCCTAAGATAATCATCTGCCTCACCTTTTGACAATCCACCTCTACGTGCTTTGTTCTCTCATGAAACACTGAGTTGGAGGCAATGTGGATAGCTGCTTGATTGTCATAATGCATAGTCATAGGAGTAGTCTGCTCAATCTCTAGATGCTTCAAGATCCCCTTGATCCACACCAACTCGTTTGTCAGCTTCAACATGGCTCTATACTCAGCTTCAGCACTTGAACAGGAGATAACCTTCTGCTTCTTACTCTTCCAAGTTACCAAGTTCCTTCCAATGAATGTACAATACCCAGTAGTTGATCTCCTGTCCACTCTATCTCCTGCTCTCTTAGCACCACACTGTCTTCTACTGATTCACCCATGTAGGCTGAGTAAGAACACTCTCCTCTAACCATCTGGTGAACTACATCCTTGATCCCCTTCAAGCCCATCATGTGTCTTAAGTCATCCGACTCACTCTCCTCTCTCCAAGGTCCTCTCATCATGAACCACACCTTGGAAAGCTTTCTCAACCTTCTCCTTTTACAGCTTGTACCACCTTTCCATTGAGTTGATCCCTTGTTCTTCCCACACACACCACGCACATGTTGAACAAGCTTACAAATCCCATACACAAGAAGGTTAAATAAAACATCTTGTTCCTGCCTTTCTTGAA
Source organism: Brassica napus (assembly GCF_020379485.1). Lineage (NCBI taxonomy): Eukaryota > Viridiplantae > Streptophyta > Magnoliopsida > Brassicales > Brassicaceae > Brassica > Brassica napus. Next base: position 29,452,181 of record NC_063448.1, on the reverse strand, counting down.
TCACTTTCGGATCTGATGTGCTTGGCCTCAACACATCTAAATCCGACCATACACATTTCAGCCTTCCCACAAGCTGATACAACTCACCCTTTCCATGTTTCCAGTCTCGGATCACACCCTTGGCTTCATGAACCTTCAACCTTGATAGTATGGACTCCATTGTCTTTAATCTCGCTGCCTTAGTAAACACATCTGCAAGCTGGTCTTCACTTCTTGTATAACATGGCAGTATCACTCCTAAGATAATCATCTGCCTCACCTTATGACAATCCACCTCTATGTGCTTTGTTCTCTCATGAAACACTGAGTTGGAGGCAATGTGGATAGCTGCTTGATTGTCACAATGCATAGTCATAGGAGTAGTCTGCTCAATCTCTAGATGCTTCAAGATCCCCTTGATCCACACCAACTCGTTTGTCAGCTTCAACATGGCTCTATACTCAGCTTCAGCACTTGAATAGGAGATAACCTTCTGCTTCTTACTCTTCCAAGTTACCAAGTTCCCTCCAATGAATGTACAATACCCAGTAGTTGATCTCCTGTCCACTCTATCTCCTGCTCTCTTAGCACCACACTGTCTTCTACTGATTCACCCATGTAGGCTGAGTAAGAACACTCTCCTCTAACCATCTGGTGAACTACATCCTTGATCCCCTTCAAGCCCATCATGTGTCTTAAGTCATCCGACTCACTCTCCTCTCTCCAAGGTCCTCTCATCATGAACCAAACCTTGGAAAGCTTTCTCAACCTTCTCCTTTTATAGCTTGTACCACCTTTCCACTGAGTTGATCCCTTGTTCTTCCCACACACACCACGCACATGTTGAACAAGCTTACAAATCCCATACACAAGAAGGTTAAATAAAACATCTTGTTCCTGCCTTTCTTGAATCACTTTCGGATCTGATGTGCTTGGCCTCAACACATCTAACTCCGACCATACACATTTCAGCCTTCCCACAAGCTGATACAACTCACCCTTTCCATGTTTCCAGTCTCGGATCACACCCTTGGCTTCATGAACCTTCAACCTTGATAGTATGGACTCCATTGTCTTTAATCTCGCTGCCTTAGTAAACACATCTGCAAGCTGGTCTTCACTTCTTGTATAACATGGCAGTATCACTCCTAAGATAATCATCTGCCTCACCTTATGACAATCCACCTCTATGTGCTTTGTTCTCTCATGAAACACTGAGTTGGAGGCAATGTGGATAGTTGCTTGATTGTCACAATGCATAGTCATAGGAGTAGTCTGCTCAATCTCTAGATGCTTCAAGATCCCCTTGATCCACACCAACTCGTTTGTCAGCTTTAACATGGTTCTATACTCAGCTTCAGCACTTGAACAGGAGATAACCTTCTGCTTCTTACTGTTCCAAGTTACCAAGTTCCCTCCACTGAATGTACAATACCCAGTAGTTGATCTCCTGTCCACTCTATCTCCTGCCCAATCAGCATCACAATAACCAACCACTTCTGTACTGCCATTGCAGCCCATCCAAACTCCTTGTCCAGCCGTCCCACTTAAATACCTCAGTATCCTATCAACCATCTTCCAATGATGGACCTTTGGCGCCTGCATATGTTGACTCACTTGATTCACAGCAAAGCATATATCTGGCCTAGTAATTGTCAAGTAGATCAGCTTGCCAACCATCTTCCTGTATAGCTTAGGATCCTCAAACAGCTGCTTCTCTTCAACCTCCCCCTCACGCAGAACCTTATATCCCTCCTCGAGGGGTGGCTTAGCTATCTTTCCTCCAAGCACATCAGTCTCCTTCAACATATCCATAGTATACTTCCTTTTAGACATAAACAAACCCTCCTTTGATCTGCATATCTCAATGCCCAGAATATACTTCATCTCTCCCAAATCCTTGATGTCAAACACAGATTTGAGAAACTCCTTAGTAGCTTGTATCCCTGCCTTATCACTCCCTGTGATAATCAAATCATCCACATACACTAGAATCACAATGATCCCTGAAGGTCCTGTCAAGTTGAAGAGAGTGTGATCTAATTCAGACTTCCTAAAGCCTCTCCCATTGAGTGTTGTACTCAGCTTCCTGTACCAAGCTCTAGGTGATTGTTTCAGCCCATATATTTCCTTCTTCAATCTCAAAACATTCCATGGCTTTACTAGATGCTCAAGACCAGGAGGAGGAAGCATGTATACCTCATCTTCTAGCTCACCTTGTAAGAAAGCATTCTTCACATCCATCTGCCACAAATCCCACTCCAAGTTTGTTGCAATGGACAACACAATCTGAACTGTATGTAGCTTAGCTACTGGTGCAAAGGTATCAATGTAATCCTCTCCATAGGTCTGTGTAAATCCTCTTGCAACCAATCTGGTCTTCTTCCTATCAATCTGTCCATTTGCTAGATACTTGATCGTGAAGATCCATCTACTAGATACAGCCCTCTTTCCCTTAGGCAGCTCACTCTCATACCATGTATCATTTTTGATCATAGCACCTGCTTCAGCTCCCACTGATTCTTTCCATTCCTTGTCTAACATAGCTTCTTCATAAGTCCTTGGTACATAACTCTCATCCAGACTAATCATAAAGGCATAATGCTCCTCTGGAAACTCAGCAAAGGAACACACGGCTTGAGAAGGATGCTCCACAGCCTGGGCATTGTAGTACACTCTCGTGTTTACCCAGTTGGAAGGATCCCTCTTTATCCTTGTGTTCCTCCTCAAAGCTTGAACCTGATCTTCAGTTTTCACACTAGCCGGCTCCACTTGCTCTTCTTCTGAACTGGCCGGTCTGAGTTGTTCTTCTACACTAGACTGAACCTCATCCACTTCTCCACTATACTGAACCTCATTGTTCTCAACTTCTTGTGATGTATCTTGATCATGAAGACCTGAATCCTCTTGGTTTTGCTCTTACTCACCAGATTCAGTTCCATTCCCCCTCTCATGATCAAGAGGAGTTGTTTTTCCAGCTCCACCACTCTGATTGGAAGACTCTCTCCTTCCGGTTTCCTGATCCTGGGATAATCCTATTCCAAGCTTCTCTAACAACACTCTCAGTATTGTTGCCTTATCAGATGGAGCTTGAGACAAATCCTTCAGATTTTCCCACTCCTTTTCTTCATAATAACCTTTTGTTTCAACAAACTTCACTTCTCTAGATACCATCACTCTCCTTGCTTCAGGATCATAGCACTTGTACCCCTTCTGAGTGATAGAGTAACCAATGAACATAGCCTTAGTACTCTTTGCCTCCAGCTTGTTTCTCTGCTCTCCTGGAACCATGACATAGCACACACACCCAAAGACACGTAGATGATCAATGACAGGTTTGCTCTTGTTCAATACCTCAAATGGAGACAGATTCGTCAATATTTTGGTTGGAACCCGGTTGATGAGATAGCAAGCAGTCTGCACAGCATCACTCCAAAAACGTTTTGGGACATTTGCATGAAACATCATCGATCTAGCAACCTCCATCAAGTGCATGTTCTTCCTCTCAGCTACACCATTCTGCTGTGGTGTATAAGGGCAGCTAGTCTGATGCACAATCCCATGCTTGGCTAGATGGCTCTTGAAGGCATTGCTGATGTACTCACCTCCATTATCTGATCTCAGTACCTTCACAGTAGCATTGTATTGATTAGTAACATATGCTTGGAAGTTTATAAAAGCTTCTAGCACCCTATCTTTGGATGGGAGCAAGGTGAGCCATGTATACTTAGACTTCTCATCAATGAATGTCACAAAGTACTTCTGGCTATCCCTAGACACACAAGGGGCTGTCCACACATCCGAGTGAACCAGATCAAAACAATGCTCATAAGTAGTCTCTGATGTTGGGAAAACAGTCCTACAATGCTTTCCTAATATGCATGCTTCACAGTCCAAGTGATTAAATGACATATTAGGCATGATCAATTCAATTGCACGAGCATGAGGATGTCCCAATCTAGCATGCCAAGTCATACTATCAACCCTATCAACAGCACTACTCAAGCATACAGAATCAAAGGGTTTAGAATTCTTAGCCATTTGAAGATGGTATAGCTGATTCTTGTTGTCTCCTCTGCCAATGACTCTCCCAGTCTTCAAATCTTGAAACTCAACTTCATCAGGTCTGAATACTACTTGACAATCAAGATCAATGGTAGCTTTCTTCACAGATAACAGATTTGAAGTGAACTGGGGCATGTAGAAGGCAGTCGTGTCCTTCTCAAACAGTTTGAGCTTTCCCACTCCTTGTATTGGGATCATAGCACCATTAGCTATCATAACACTCCCTGTTGCAGCTTTGATCTCACTTATAAGCCTCCTATCACTGATCATATGATGACTTGCTCCAGAATCAATCACAATGGGTCTAGAAGCTCCGGATTGTATAGCATGCTTCTTGCTTGCTGCTAAGGCTTGTACATGTTTCATGAACACTCCCCATTCCTTCCTGGTGATGCGATCATCAGCTCCACTTCCTTTCTCCTGCTCTCTTAGCACCACACTGTCTTCTACTGATTCACCCATGTAGGCTGAGTAAGAACACTCTCCTCTAACCATCTGGTGAACTACATCCTTGATCCCCTTCAAGCCCATCATGTGTCTTAACTCATCCGACTCACTCTCCTCTCTCCAAGGTCCTCTCATCATGAACCACACCTTGGAAAGCTTTCTCAACCTTCTCCTTTTACAGCTTGTACCACCTTTCCACTGAGTTGATCCCTTGTTCTTCCCACACACACCACGCACATGTTGAACAAGCTTACAAATCCCATACACAAGAAGGTTAAATAAAACATCTTGTTCCTGCCTTTCTTGAATCACTTTCGGATCTGATGTGCTTGGCCTCAACACATCTAACTCCGACCATACACATTTCAGCCTTCTCACAAGCTGATACAACTCACCCTTTCCATGTTTCCAGTCTCGGATCACACCCTTGGCTTCATGAACCTTCAACCTTGCTATCTGACCTTCTTCAGCAGCTACATCCTTTAAAGGTTCCACCTTTACTTGAATCTCCTCCAAACTTGCTGTCTGATCTTTCTCAGCAGCTGTCACCTTTGAAGGCTCTTCCTTTACATGATTACTCCAAATCCCACAGCTCTCCAAAGCTGTCTTTATCCAGATTGGCCAACCACACTCGTTTTCTCTCTCTTTCTTCTCTTCACATCTTGATCTTGTCTTCTCCACCATGCTTAGCTCGTTTGAATCCATCAGAAACTCTCCACAGACTCAAGTCGATCTCAAGCACACAAACAAACACCAAGAACACATCAAGAACACCTCAAGAACACCAAGAACACCTCAAGAAACTCAGACTTCATAAACAAGAATCTAACACACTCTCCCCTTTGCGCAACCTTGCTCTGATACCATAAACACTTTTGTGTTTATAGCGTGTTTAATAATTAATCTGAGTGATTTGTATAATGTTTAGGAGATTAAGAGTTCTAGAGAGAATAAGAACAAGAGAGAGAGACTCAAAACTCCATTAATTAATTTTAATGTCTCAGATACAAGTTATATATGAAGAGATAAGGATAATACAAAGAGGATTTCGAAATCCATAAGCATGTGAAGTCAAGGGATAGGCTGTAAAGATGCTTCACATGCTTGGACAGGCTGTAAAGGTGCTTTACCTTTCCAGCTATGACCAGACCTTATCCAAACTACTCCTTCCTTATCCAGACTTCCTCTTGGGCGTGATCCACTCTCCAAAGGGAGGCAAAGTAACTTCCTAAGCTTTTAACTTAGTTACCACAGTCAAACCAAAGTTACTGTGGTAAAACTCCAAAGTTACTATCTGCCCCAATACTCTTCCTCTATCAATGTATCACCTCTTCTCAACACTTCCAACGGAACCCTGTTTCTTCGCATAGCCGAGGCAGTTGGTGTTAAGTTAACTGTAACCTGCTCTACTACGAAGATTAGGAAACTGTTCGAGAGACATAACCTTCCCAATTTTCCGAATACTTTCGACGATGTTTTTTAGACGGAACATTGGCGTCGTATCCACGTACCCGAAGACTGAGTTACGGAAACTTCGGACGAAGATGCATGGTTATGGGATGGGACCGGGCTCAGAATGGTCCACAAAGAATTGGTCGTGCTCGCCAGGTGAGCCGATCCGTGGCACGATCGAGCAAGCCGACCGACAACACGGCCGTGCTCGCTGGGCGAGCTCGCCGGGCGATCCGTTTCGGATGTTCATTTTCTCGGCTTTTGAAGTTTTGACCGAGATTCGGTTTTTCAAAAGACTTTCGGACATCGATTCCGTCGTGACCGATTTTGACCCCAACAACAAAGCCTAAAAAGCTCGATACAGAGCCCGTGCAGAGTCAGTTGCAGGGTGATTTCCTGCTCGGACGTGACCAAGCGGAATGAGAGCGGATGCCAGTGAGTCACAGGGCTAAAGAATGAGACCTTTCAGATCGTGGTGCGAGGAAGTAAAGTTCATATTGGTCGTCCAATGTGGGATCATACAGCTTGGTTTTTGCTATAAGGAATGTACTTTTTCGTAAAACCTGTTACGTTTACTTTCGAAAGTTTCTTCGTATGACATGATCTGATTATACGAAGGATTTTCTGAGTAAGTAACGGCGACCGGTTTTTACGAATTTAGAAAATTGACGCGACATATGGAGATGTCAAAATAACGATGTTTCCGCAGATTTTTGAGAAACGTTTCCGCTTTTGTTTTTATTCTTCGGTGAAAGTTTCTTTGAGTCGCTCATGGAGTTTTACCAAAGGTTATTTCACCGAGATCTAGTCGCGAAACGTTTTTGCATGTTTCTTGAATGAATCAGTTAAACAGCGATAGACTTAATCGACGAGCGGGGAGGACGTGTTCTCTTTGTCGTATTTTCTGTTACTTTTGTTCTTGATTTTGCTTTGTCGCAAATGTTTTTGATGTTTTTCCGTGAGTCGGTTGGTTCAACGGAAAATGAGAGCGATGCTTTGATGCCTGAAGATTTCTTGTATAATGACTCTTATACGAAACTCGTTTTATCAAATCGGAAAAGATCTTTATGACTTCAGCAAATCATTGACTTTCATTCTAAAGTTTGGCGGAGGTTTTCTAAATGAATGATTGCGATGATAGATGCTGTATAGTCTTTGAGAATTTTTCCAAGATGGTTTGGATCAGTTCATAGCGTTTAGACGAATCTCAGATTGTCGTTTGCTTTTAGGATGATCTTGACGAGACATCGCATTGTTTGAATATTTTTCCGCATATTTCTACGAGAGTTTGCTTTGTCGAAAGCGTTTTCTTGATCTTGACGAGAGATCTCATTGTTTGAATATGTTTTTGAAGTATGGGAGTATACGAGTATAGTATACGCACCTACTCCGTCCATTTTTCTCGAGGAATAGAATGATCGACAGTCCGAGTCGGTTTGAAGACGACGCGAGCAATTGTGACTTGGTTGTTTCCACGTTGACGACTCGGAATATGTCGGTTCCGAGAGAATTGCCAGAAATGAATCGGTTTTAAGACGACGTTTATGTCTCTAGTTTTTTCTCTCCTTAGGAAGCGAGCTTGATATGCGTGGCGATCGTTTCTCGATTTTCGGAGAGTTTAGATCGGTTTGCAAGATCTGGATGAACAGTTATGGGACAATATATCGAGAGAGGAAAAATCGCCTAAGAATTAGTTCGCTAGACTATCTACCTAGGTTTTACGTTCCCCAAAGTTCTATTGCAGTCTCAAAGGCGTTTTTATTTCTTAGTAATTTCCTACGAAAATTTCAAGTCTGATTTCAAAAATTTCAAGTCGAAAATACCTTAGTTCTCTCGAAGATGCAGTTTTGTCTCTTCTTAGTTTTGCTTGCTCATTTCCCCTTCATCTTCTCGTGTATGTTTGCCTTTTTCGATATTGGTGTTTATCCTTTGAAACTTGATATTTATCTTCTGAACTTGACTGATACGACGTCAATAAAAACGTTCAAAGTAATCGTATAGTTGAGGGGGATAAGGTGTTAAGTTAACTGTTGCCGTTTTATACGATTAATCTGAATCCACGCGAGAAAACAATTCTTTTATCGTAAAGTTTCAATGGTAATTCCAATCGAGACGAAACAAGAGACGTTTCTATCGAGATTTGAAGGAGAACACAAAGATGGAGGTAAGGGCGAGTAGGAGCAAGCAAATGAGTTTAGACGAGTCTTACTTGTTTTCGTCGTAAAATCTCAACAGAAACTCCGACTGAGACGAAACGAAAAGCGTTTCGATCGGGACTCAAAAGAGAACACAAAGGAGGAGCTTTTTGAGGCCTGACAGGTCGCTATGTAGCGAGCTGGAGGCCTGACAGGTCGCTATGTAGCGAGCTGGAGGCCTGACAGGTCGCTATGTAGCGAGCTGGAGGCCTGACAGGTCGCTATGTAGCGAGTAGAAGTAAGCCAAGAAGGGTCCTACTTGTTTTCGTAGTAAAATCTCAACGGAAACTCCGATTGAGACGAAACGAAAAGCGTTTCGATGAGGATTCAAAATAGAACGCAAAGGAGGACTTTTCTGAGGCCTGACAGGTCGCTATGTAGCGAATGGAAGTCTGACAGGTCGCTACATAGCGAATGAAAGCAAGCCAAGAAGAGTCCTACTTGTTTTCGTCGTAAAATCTCAACGGAAACTCTGATTGAGACGAAACAAAAAACATTTCGATGAGGATTCAAAAGAGAACGCAAAGGAGGACCCTTTTTAGGCCTGACAGGTCGCAAGGTAGTGAATGAAGAGTTGGCTTGAGCTCGGTCGCTACGTAGCGACCGAGCTGTGTGCGTGCTCGGTCGCTACCGAGCTTGGCTGGTGCTCGGTCACTACGTAGCGACCAAGCCGTGTGTGTGCTCGGTCGCTACATAGCGACCGAGCCGTGTACGTTCTCGGTCGCTACGTAGCGACCGAGTTTGGCTGGAGCTCGGTCGCTACGTAGCGACCGAGCTGTGTGCGTGCTCGGTCGCTACGTAGCGACCGAGCCGTGTGCGTGCTCGGTCGCTACTTAGCGACCGAACCATGTATGTTCTCGGTCGCTACGTAGCGACCGAGCTTGGCTGGAGCTCGGTAGCTGTTTGCGTGCTTGGTCGCTACGTAGCGACCGAGCTGTGTAATCGATTTGTTGCGCTTCCTTTTTCCACGATTAACCTAGGGGTTTTCTGTGGTTTTTGGGAGAACAAGTTTTACCCTTCGGAAATGTTTTCGGAAAACATGTTTTGATAAAACCCTTACGCATTGAGATTTCTTTTGTTCGGTAATGAGCCAAACTTACGGGGTTTGATAAGATTTATCGTTTCCCTTTATGTTTAAAAAGAGAAATCGCGAGCTCGTTTCATTGCACTTCCTGTGGCGAAAAGTCGCGGCTAGGTTTTTTCGATTTTTTTTTAGGCACTATGGCGTTTGTGTAAGCGTTGGCCATAGGGGCAGTGGCGGCTGGGGTTGTCTTACCAGCGTTGTTGCGAACTGCGATTTTGTATTTCGTATTTCCAGACATTGTTTTGATCAAGCGTTTTGTGGCTGAGAGTAAGATTGATCCGTACCCCCCTCCTTCTAGCGCCAAACTGTGGGTACCAAAATTCGCACTGTCGATTTCCGTTTAAATTAGGAAACTAGGAAAACCCTAATTTCCCAGAGGTCCCGGATCTCTGGGAGAGTCAACGACAAGTGGCCAAATATATGCGGAAATCATGAAAAGATAACAAACGAGTTTAGAGAAAACAATAGATCTTATTTCGAGTCCGCGTAAGAGCGTTGCGATCATTACAAGAGATCATTAAAGCTTTGGCCGCAAAGGCTGTCAGTGAGTTACCTAGTTCTAGCGGCCTAAAAGCTCAAACGTAGTTGAGTCACAGCTCGATAACAAAAGACGAAGAAAATACTTAAAAGGTTTTTGATTGATTTCGGACTGAACCTTATGAAAGGCTGCCTACGTACCCCTTTCGAGGATCAAGCCGAATGTAGTTCAAGAGTGAACCAAGAGATCGAACTGCTTGTGCGCGTTCATCATGTAATCGGGTGCCAGTCATGGAAACAGGGCATGTCGAGAATAATGCCTCAGAGTTTCTAAGTGCCGAGAGTTCTGCCTCAGAGTTTCTAAGTCTAAAAGTTCTCTCTGGTGGCTCTCGCCTAGGACTCCTTATATACTTGCTCCTATGTCGGTTTACGCTTTTTTCTCTTTTGCCCTTAAGCCGTCATAGCTTAAAAATGGAGATATTCCGTTATTCCCGATTTTCGTAATTATCTTCGAATACTTCGTATTTATTCGCGGAAACTTGACATTTATCTTTCCTTGCGAACCAAGCATAAACCGTCCTACGGTTTATGGGCTTTTGGATAAGAAATTGTAAGTCGGTTTCGAGTCACGTCTTAGGTCTCTTTGGGCCGTTGTTTGACTCGAAACGTTTGTTACGGTTTCTTTCGATAAAAACGAACTTTCCGAGGTTTTTATCGTAAAGTTCGATTGATGACTTCAAATGGCGAGATACATGAAATGGGTTGGCTACGGTCTTCGGGAGATAGCATTAAAGAGTAGACGAGAATGCATGGATTCGTGTCGTATCGATTTTTTAAGAAAGCACGGTCGCTACGTAGCGACCGAGCTTCGGTGAGACCTCGGTCGCTACGTAGCGACCGAGCTTCGGGGAGACCTCGGTCGCTACGTAGCGACCGAGCTTCGGGGAGACCTCGGTCGCTACGTAGCGATCGAGCTTCGGGGAGACCTCGGTCGCTACGTAGCGACCGAGCTTCGGGGAGACCTCGGTCGCTACGTAGCGACCGAGCTTCGGGGAGACCTCGGTCGCTACGTAGCGACCGAGCTTCGGGGGGACCTCGGTCGCTACGTAGCGACCGAGCCGTGTAGTCGCTACGTAGCGACCAGCTTGTGCGCTGGTTGCTACGCGGCAACCTTGTTTGAGTCTTTCTCCGATTTTTTGTGAATGTGTTTTCTCCGCAAGATTCTTCGTAAAAATAAATCTTTTTTGAAGATTTATTTTTTGTAAAAACGTTCATGCCGATTTTTACGGACTTTCAGACATTGATTCCGTCGTGACCGATTTTGACCCCAACAGGGTAGAGCAAAGGTAGAAGAAGAAGTGAACTTCATTAGTGGAACAGGATTTCAGTGGTCTGGAAACCAGAATGGAACCTTCTATGGACAGGGAAGTAATTTCAACCAAAGTTCGCAGCAGCAGAAACCCTATAGCAATAACATGAGTTATGGAAACTCCTACTACCAGAAGCCACGACCACCTACTCAAGAGAACAAGATTGAAGAGATACTTGATAAGGTTCTTGAGGGACAGCAGCGCATGACGGTGGACTTCAATGGGAAGATAGACTCTGTCTACACCAACCTGAACACAAAGTTTGAGACTTTGAGCACTCATGTGAAGAAGCTGGAGATGCAGGTTGTTCAGACAGGAGAAGTTGTTAAGAGGCAAGAAGCCTTAACAAGAGGGGTAGGGGATGATATGACGAAACACCACGTGAATGCCATCATAGATGATGATTTCTGGCAAGTGGTGAAGCTGGAGAAGTTGCAAGAAGGATATTTTGAAGTAGAAAGCTCGATCAGCTTCAGCGGATCGTATTGGTGTCGATCGACGTCGGGCTTCAAACATCGATCGACGGACTTCAATCAAAACTGATAGACAGGCTCTCCAAAGCATCGATCAATCACACTTACGGAGTCAACCGCATCTTGCAATGCCGTGAGGATCCTGACTCACGAGGAGTTCGCAGCAAGACACCCACATCCGCCCAGCCCTGTTTATGTCAAAATCGATCGACATTCTGATACTGTCATCGCTCAACAGAAAGAGAACTCCATCGATCGACAACCTCCAGCGCCCATCAATCGATGAGAACCTCTTACATACCGAGTACAGAAGCCAAAGATAGACGTTGCACGTCTCAATGCACTCAGGCCACAACCCAAACCTTCAGATAACCCACCAGAGGCCACCAGTACACATTCAGATGATGCAGCAGATCCTATGGAAGTTGATAGGGTTCCTATGGGAAGAACCATCTGAAGAGAGGAGCTAATGAGAAGGAAATGGAAAGTTTCAAAAAGAGAGTCTTCAGGATTCCTTTAGAAAAGTCATTCGAGGAGGCCTATTTTACCCACAGATTGTGGATGTTCTTCAGAGAAACATGAGAGACCTAAGAGGACATTCGGAGAATCTTCCGTGAAGCTAGAGAAAAGATGAAGAAGAGGATTACACTGAAGAAGAAAAGTGATCGTGGGAAGTTTGCAATACAATGCACGGTAAAGGGTTTTGAATTCCCACATGCACTGTGCGACACAGTAGCATCAGTCAGCATCCTACCTAGGGTTATGGCAGACCATCTGGGTCTAAAGGTGGATCCTTCCAAGGAGTCATTCACTTTTGTGGATTCTTCTCAGAGAAGCTCAGGAGGAATCATAAGAGACCTAGATGTGCAGATTGGTAATGCCCGAGTTCCAGTTGATTTCCATGTCTTGGATATCAAGCTAAGCTGGAACTCTTCTCTACTACTTGGGAGAGCCTTCTTGTCAACAGTAGGAGCAGTGTGCAACATGCAAACCAACAAGTTGTGCCTGAAGCTCATAGATCCTCCTGTCCACTACAACCCTATTCCTGTCAAGAAGCCGCAGACGTCCTCCAGAAGAATTGATGATCCATGACTAATCGCAGCATGCCACTGTGGAGCTGAGTATGAGACAGATTATTCAGCGACGATCGAAACTCACACAGCCACATCGATCGACAGTGCCCATCAGAAATCGATCGATAGTCCGAAAGAAGAATCGGTCGACAGTAGTCCAGGAGATTGGAAAAATGACTACTACAATCCCACTATGGCAGCACACACCAGACACACCATGCATACGGAGGAAAGAGCTATAGAGTACAAAGCCATTCTTGATGAGGAAGATAGACTTCTCCATCATTCCTCTTGGGAAAAAAATGCGCCATTGATCGACAGAAACGTCTCAACATCGATCGACACTCATCTTCATCAGACAAGCCGAAAACGAGCATCAACCGACATTGCCTACTACCCATCGATAGACACTAACGTTGACTGTGCACGAGAAGGAGATTACTCAATTGGCAGTTGGGTAGATGATCACCATCACGAAAGCTATGCAGTAGAAACTGCAATTCATGAGCCAGGAGCAGATGAATTTCATGAGGGTTTCACATATGAGGAATTTCTCAACATGCAAAGACGCGATGAAGCAGTTCAACACCAAGCAGAAACCTGTTGGGAAAGGACACATTTCAACCATCCTTGCTCGAGAATCAACCGACCGTCAATCGACGACAAACCTCCATCATCGATCTACATCCGTCCGAAACCAAAATCCACTGTAAGCGAGAAATCTAAACATGATAAACAGTATCTAACACATGATGAATTTGGTATTTTCAGGGACCCAGATGGCTACGCAAGAGCAATAGATGGACATGCACTGCATATATCCAGAGTGGACATTGCAGACATTCTTTAGATGGCTAATGGAGCAGAAAATCTCTTTATGCAACAACGCACTGTCCCAGCACATCAGCAGAGGGTTACAAACGAGTCCTATGACACAGCTGGTGGAGTAGAAAATCGTTTCAAGAAGAAGAATTGACATCATACTCGACCGTCGATCAACGTTGATGACCCAACATCGGTCGACAGACGTCCCTAGTTTGGAAAACGCGCCTATGACCGTGATGGAACTAGGAGATTCCACTGAGAGGAGAAAGATGAATATGGAGTCTACAGAGATGATCAGGGCCACGCCAGAGATGTGGATGGACACATCATCCATTTGTCCAAGGATGATATCAAAAAGCTAATGGGAAGAGCTTCGAGAGATGAGCACAGCTACATATGTCTTCCAGAACATGCTAGCTCATTCACACAGACCAAGCTGGTACCCGAGATCTACACCAAGGACGAGATCAATGAGATGTTCTGTGGAGCTTGTGGAGCCCAAGAGAAAAACGAAGGAGAATTCCAGATGAATCTTGATGGTGTTTACTATCCACTGAATGATAGCATCAGTTGGTTGACTACATGCATGGAGGAGATGAGGCAAGACATAGCCAAAATTCAGCATGCAGCCGACACACATCGACCAGCATCTATCGACAATCGCTTACTGATAGACTATGGATTTGACCCATTTTCATCCATGGTTTATAGGTTTTTTTACTAATAATTATTATATTATAGAGTCTATTTATTATATTTATAAGATCAAGAGTGATTTTCAGATAAGTGATGATTTTGGAGCATTCTGGAGATATTTGGAGCAAGCACCCGAGATGACCATCGAGCTCGACCATCGGTCCATATTGGAGAGGAATAATCGATCGATGTTCATATCTTGACATCGATCGAAAGTGAAGCGCGCGGAAAGCCCGTTTGGTCACAGATGACTTGAAGCCCAAGTCTTCACCAATTTACAAGATTACCCCTTATGAGTTTTAACCTAATTATATAAGCTTTGCCACCATGTTAGAGGCAAAATGTTCTTTTCTTGTTTTATTATTTTCACAGCAAGGTTTTCTAGGATTTTGATAGATAGGAGAGAAGATACAAAGTTATAATTTATGATTGGAACTCCATTAATATCTATTTACTATTCTAATGAAGTTTTCTTACCTAACTGCTGTTATGAATTGCTTAGCCATGTCTGAGTAGTTCCATTGTTAGATTTTAGGTTTAAATAGGTTAGGAGGGATTAGCCCAAACTATAGATTGCTGAGTTGTGGTAATTGTCATTAGGATTGTTCATTAATGCATGTCTCTAGATTAGCTACCTAGAACTTGCCCTAGGATTGATAGATAAAAGTGAGAGCTTCATTCTCATCCTTAAAACATTCTAACTGAGCTAAGTTTCTTGCTATGAGTAAGGCGAGAGTTGATCTAGTGAGCTTAGTAAGCTATCATTCAACCCGCACATAAAGCTTAACTAGAAGTGCGTCGATCGATATCATTATTAAATAATCGATCGACGGAGCGAAAGGTGTATCGATCGATATCCCTATAGGATCATCGATCGACACTTTCTAATTGATCGACATACGATAGTTGAGATCATTAGATCTAGTTAATAGACAAGTCTAAACATGCGAAAGCTGATAGACTTGTTGACTAAGTAGTTGAGCTTTACATTATCATGTATGCAACTCATTAGGCATCTATAGGATTATAATCCCAAGTTTCCTGAATAAAAACCCTAAGTCTAACTATTTCCTTTTTAAGTATCAAAACCTCAACCAATCAATTGAACAAACACTAGTTCAATATAAAACTGCAATTTACATTTAAATCTCTAAAACCATCTAGCTTAACAAATCATATTAGATTTCTTAGGTTCCCTAGCTCCCTGTGAATTCGATCCCTAAGTACTACAACTCGACCTCTTATTTGAGAGAGTATAAATCACTCCTTAGGGTAATTTGAGTGGTATCAAATTTGGCGCCGTTGCCGGGGAGCTTTGATCGCCTATTCGATCTAATTTTTGTTAAGTTTTTGACACAAAAAAAAATTTCTTGGATTTTCAGGTACATGCCCAGCAGTACTAGAAGCAACAAGGAAACCCAACTACTATTCTCACCAGATCCTGCAAGTTTGGAGCGTTCAATCCGCAAAGAAGCGCGCTCCTCATCAATCGACAACAACACCTGTTCGTCGCTCGATTTTGTTCAACCACTGTCGACCCAGACACTAGTCCTGTCGACCGATACTCGCTCACCACCGTCGACCGAAGACACTCATCTTCCATCGACCGACATCGTCCATGCGACATCGATCGATACTCCATCCCAGACATCGATCGATACTGAACCGAGAGACATGGTTGCGACTTTGATACTTGTACGAGATAATAATGGTGACCTGCATGACCAGGAGGGTCATCTGCGTAATGCATCATGTAAGAGGATAGATGCTCAGGGGGCTGCAATCCCTGAGTCTGATGCTAATGCTACAGGATCTACTCTACCTGTAGGTTAGGCTGCGCGACCCAAGACGTTGGCTGACTACAACCGTCCAGATCAGTTCTACCCCAACAGATCAGCCATTCGTCCTCCCACTATTCGGAGGGATTTCGAGTTGAAGGCGTAGTACTACACACTCGTGGGACATATACCCTACCATGGATTATCTCACGAGCATCCTATGGACCATCTGGAGAAGTTCGAGGATCTGATATCTGCCATTAAAGTCAAAGGAGTCTCTGAGGATTATCTCCTATGCAAGCTCTTCAAGTTCTCTCTTACTGGAGAAGCTTCGCATTGGCTTAAGCAGGTACCACCAGGATCTCTCACATCCTGGAGCGACATCAAGAATGCATTCTTATGTAATTTATTTGATGAAGCACTTGCTGAAGACTTGAGGAGCAAGATCGCTACCTTCTCTCAGGGGCCTGCAGAATCATTCAGAGGCTCTTGGATCATACTCAAGTCTTATCAGAGAGACTGTCCACACCATGGATTCAATGAAGTACAACTGCTCAGTACTTTTTACAGAGGCATCGCGGTGCAGTACCAAATGGCTCTAGATGCTTCCAGCAATGGGAACTTCAACACCAGGAATCCAGAAGAGGCAGTGAAGGTCATTAAAAACCTAGCATCTAGCAACAGCACAAAGAACATTGATTTTGAGAGGAAAAAATCTGCCACCATCCTTGGGAATAATCAGATGGATGAGGTGAAGGCAAAGCTGGATAGTATTCACAAGCTTCTTAGGAAGCAGGTCTGCCTGGTTGAAGATGCAGAAGCTGTAGAGGGTAGAGCAGAGGAAGAAAAAGAAGTGAACTACATTGGTGGAACTGGATTCCAAGGTTCTGGAAACTATAGTGCAAACAGAAACTCATATGGAAATAGGGGTAATATCAACCAGAGTTCGCAGCACCAAAAACCCTACAGCAACAACATGGGTTATAGAAACTCCTACTACCAGAAGCCACCACCACCTACGCAAGAGAGCAAGATTGAAGAGAAGCGTGACAGAGTTCTTAAGGGACAGCAGCGCATGACGGTGGACTTCAATGGGAAGATTGATTCTGTCTACACCAACCTGAACACAAAGTTTGAGACTTTGAGCTAGGGATGTTAACATGGGTAATTACCCATGGGTTTACCCAAACCCACTAATAATGGGTTGGGTTTTTACCCATCTAAGATTAATTGGATCAACTATGGGTATTAATTTTAAAACTCATATTTATGTTGGGTAAATACAAAAGGGTAATGGTGTACCCATGGGTTTTCAATTATATATATAGATTTTCACCATTTTAATTAAATTATATAAAATTTGCAAAAACGTTTTTTTTTCGTCAGAACCAGAAAATGAATTTTTCCGCCAAAACCGTAAAATAAATTTTCTCACAGAAACCAAAAACGAATTTTTCCGCCGAAACCGAAAAATTGAGTTTTTCTGCCCAAAACCACAAAACCGAGTTTTCCCGCCGAAACCACAAAACCGAGTTTTCCCGCCGAAACCACAAAACCGAGTTTTCCGCCAAAACTGCAAAACCGAGTTTTTCCGCCAAAACCGCAAAACTGAATTTTCCCGCAAAAACCGAATAATCGAGTTTTCTGACTGAAAACCGCTAAATCAAGTTTTCCCGCCAAAACCGCAAAGATGTTTTCCTGCCAATACCGTAAAACCCAATTTTCCCGCTAAAACAATTTTTTCCGCTGAAACCGAAAAACCGAGTTTTCCCGCCAGAACCGAAAAATAGAGTTTTCCCGACAAAACCAAAAAACCGAGTTTTCCCTTCAAAATAAAAACGAGTTTTCCCGCCGAAACCGAAAAACCTAGTTTTCCCGCCAAAAATGAACAACCTAGTTTTCCCGCCAAAAATGAACAACCTAGTTTTCCCACAAAAACCAAAAAATCAAATTTTCCCGCCAAAACCACTAAACCGAATTTTCTCGCTAAAACCGTAAAACCGAGTTTTTCCGCCAAAAAATCGCAAAAAAATTGTTCCCGACAAAATCAAAAATAGGTTTCCCGCCAAAATCAAACAAATTTTCCCGCCAAAACCGTAAAAACAAGTTTTTCCGCCAAAACCGCAAAAACAAGTTTTCCCGCCAAAACCAGAAAGATTATTTTTCCCGCAAACCGCAAAAATCGAGTTTTCCAACCAAAACCACAAAAAAAAAAATTTACCGACCGAAAACCGCAAAAAGAAAATTTTCCGCTAAAACCACAAAAACAACTTAACAAGTTTTCTCGTTAAAACCATAAATGAGTTTTCCTATCAAAACGATGTTTACTGCTAAAACCACAAAATGAGTTTTCCGGTTAAAATTGCAAAATAAATTTTTTTCCGAAAAAGCGAGTTTTTCGGCCAAAATCGTAAACGAGTTTTTGCGCTAAAACAAGTTTTCTATAGAATTGCAAAATCTTGTTAATATATTAAAGCTCACATTAATGATATTAATATTTTACATGATCTTCAGAGTAAATAAGATAATACTTTGGGTACCCACGGGTAAACCTATACCATATTGGGCTATTTTCTTGGTTTGGATTTCAACCTTGATGTTTCTGGGTTTTTGCAGGTTGGGTATAAACTGGGTTGGGTTATTTGTGGGTTGGACTGGGCTGGATTATTTTACCCTACATTAACATCCCTACTTTGAGCACTCATGTGAAGAAACTGGAGATGCATGTTGTGCAGACAGGATATGCTGTCAATAGGCAGGAAGCCTCGACAAGAGGGGTAGGGGATGATGTGATGAAACACCACGTGAATGCTATCATTGAGGATGATTTCTGGCAAGTGGTGAAGGAAGAGAAGCTGCAAGAAGGAGATTTCGAAGTAGAAAGTTTGATGAGTTTCAGCGGATCGCATTGGTGTCGATCGACGCCAGACTTCGAACATCGATCGACGCCAGACTTCGAATATCAATCGACGTCGCCCAGTCCAAATCGATCGACGGGATCTCCAGAGCATCGACCGATGACACCATCGGAGTCAACCGCATCTTGCAATGCCGTGAGGATTCTGACTCACGAGGAGTTCTCAGCAAAACACCCACATCCACCCAACTCTGAAAACGTCAGAATCGCTCGACGTGATGTTACCCCCATCGATCGACAACAAGATGTCGACATCGATCGATAACCTCCAACACCTATCGATCGACGAGCACCTATTACCTACCGAGTGCAGATGACAAAGATAGATGTTGCACGTCTTAATGCACTCAGGCCCAAACCCAAACCTTCAGAAAACCCACCAGAGACCGTCAGGACACCTTCAGATGATGGAGAAGATCCTATCGAAGGGGATAGGGTTCCTACTGGAAGAACCTTAAGGAGAAGAAAGGAAAAAGTGGCAAAATATCTGAAGGGGGGGCTAATGAAAAGGAAAAGGAAAATTTTCGAAAGAGAGTCTTCAGGATTCCTCTACATAAGCCATTCGAAGAGGCTTATTATAACCACAGATTGTGGATGTTCTTCAGAGAAACAAGGGAGAAAGAAGAAGACATCAAGAGAATGTTCTGTGAAGCTAGAGAAAAGATGCAGATGAGGATTACATTGAAGAAGAAGAGTGATCCTGGGCAATGTGCAATACCATGCACGGTGAAGGGTATTGAATTTCGACATGCCTTGTGCGCCACAGGAGCATCAGTCAGCATCCTACCTACGGTTATCGCAGACCATCTGGGTCTGCGGGTGGAGCCTTCGCAGGAATTGTTCACTTTTGTGGATTGTTCCCAGAGGAACTCAGGAGGAATTGAAAGAGACCTAGAGGTGCAGATTGGTAATACCCTAGTTCCAGTTGATTTTCATGTCTTGGACATCAAGCTAAACTGGAACTCTTCTCTACTACTTGGGAGAGCTTTCTTGTCAACAGTGGGAGCAGTGTGCAACTTGCAAACCAACCGGTTGTGTCTAACACTCATAGATCCCAATGCCCACTACGACCCCATTCCAGTCAAGAAGCCACAGATGTCCTCTAGAAGAATCAATGATCCAGGAATCATTACAGCCTGCCACTGTGGAGTGGAATACAAGACAGAATACTCGGCGTCGATCGAAACTCACACTGCAACATAGATCGACAGTGGTAATTAGAAATCGACCGATAATCCCCACGACGAATCGGTCGATAGTCGTCCAGATGATTGGGAGAACGACTACTACAACCCCACTATTGCCGCATACACGAGACAAAACATGCATACATAAGAGTATGGTGAAGACTATGAGGATGAACAAGCTACTGAGTACAAAGCCATCCTTAATGAGGAAGATACACTTCTACATCATTCCTCTTGGAAGAGGAATGCACCATCGATCGACATAACTGGCTCACCATCGATCGATACTCAACCTCATCAGAGAAACCGGAAACGAGCATCGACTGATATTGCCAACTACTCATCGATCGACGCAGAAGTCAACCGAGTGCGAGAGGGAGACTACTCGATTGGCAGTTGGGCAGATGATCACCATCATGAAAGCTATGCAGTAGAAACAGCAATAAATGAGCCAGGAGCAGATGAACTACGTGAAGGTTTCACATATGAGGAACTTCTCAACATGCAAAGACGCGATGAAACAGATTAACATCGTTCAGAAACTGCTTGGGGAAGAACACGATACACGCATCCGATCGACAGAGCAAACCGTCCATCGATCGATATAAATCCTTCAGCATCGATCGACATAAATCCTTCAACATCGATCGACACCCGCTCTAAACCAAAAACCACTGTAAGCGAAAAAGATAAATTTAATAACGAGTATCTAACTCCAGACGAATTTGGTATTTTCAGGGATCCAGATGGCCACGCAAGACCAATAGACGAACGTATACTCAATGTATCTCGAAAAGATATTGCAGACATCCTTCAGACAGCCAATGGAGCAGAAAATTTGTTCGTACATCAACGAAACATTCCGGAATACCAACATAAGGATACAAAGGAGTTCTATTACGCAGCTGGTGGCATAGACAAAAGCTTCAAACTAAGGTCTCGCCATCCCACTCCCTCATCGATCGACGTTGACGTCCCAACATCGGTCGATAGACAGCCAGAATTCGGCATAAGAGCCTTTGATTCCCACGGTACCAGGAAATTCTACTGGGAAGAGAAGGATCAGTATGGAGTCTACAGAGATGAACAGGGATACGCCAGAGATCTAGATGGAAACACCATTCATCTTCACAACATGGATATCGGAAGAGTTCTGGAGAGAGCTTCGAGAGATGAGCAAAGCTACATATGTCTTCCTGAACATGCTAGCTCATTCACAGAGACAAAGCTGGTACCAGAGATCTACACCAAGGACGAGATCAATGAGATGTTCTATGGAGTCTGTGGAGAACAAGAGAAGAACAAAGAAGCTTTCCAGATGAAACTTGATGGTGTCTACTATCCATTGAACGATAGTATCAGTTGGCTAACTACTTGCATGGAGGAGATGAAGCAAGACATAGCCAGAATTCAACATGCTACCGACGTTGCTCGATCGTCATCGATCGACAGAGATCAACAGACATTGATCGACGTTCGTCAACGCACATCGATCGACAACCAGATGCCAACATCGGTCGACGACAATCCACCACGCCCACATACGATAAAGTCTCAATAAAACTTTCACACCAGGGAAGAGATAGATCAGTTGGTAGAAGGGATCTATAGAGCTCTGGAAACTACAGAAGAGAGGCATGATGGGAGATGTGATAACATCTATTTCCCAATGGATCTTAACATTAGTGCTTTGACTTCCAAGATTGAAGCTATGCAAGGGGAATTGGTGGAGAGTCAGAGTTACATTGCCCGTCGACCAGAAGCATCGTCATCGATCGACAGAATTAACAACAAATCGACCGACATTCATCATCGATTTTCGGTCGCCGACGCTACAAACCGAGGCCGGCTAGTACCAAAGATGACATCAGACATGTCTGACACACATTACCATGGAGAGGAGATCTCAGCTGACACTTACGCCCCACTTAAAAGACATCAGTTCAACCTTGAGAGTCTTGAAGAAAGATTGTAGAGGATGGAAAACACAACTGCAACAATGAAAGAAAAATGGCGTAGAGGGGATGAAGCAATGAGAGACTTCACTGGTACATGGTTCAACAAGCGCAAAGAAGAGATGGATACTTGTTTTCCAACAAGTCCTAGTGCTCAAAATTATAGCCCAATCACTTCCAAAGTCAAGCTAAATGACTATAACAAAGTGCTGAGTGGGAGGCAACCCACTATTAGGTAATATTTATTTAGTTTTTATTGATATACTATTTATGTTGGTTTTTAATTATTGCATGTCATAAAAAAAAAAAAAAAAGCAAAGAGATCCGAGTAGATGATTGCCGTGCGTATCGACCGACGAGAAGTTGTCGACATCGATCGACATTGCCTAACCTGCCGTGACCGATATCAACATCCCTACATCTGTCGACATCCAATCTGGTCTGGTATATCATTCTAACTTGTTACATTGAGTCCTTATGATTTAGTTATCACCATAACTCAGACTGAATTTACACTGGGGACAGTGTAGTTTAAGTCTGGTGAGAGGTTTACTGATAGTTATTTATTTATGAGACTTATTAAAACTTTTTTCAAAAAGTTTTATTGAGTCAAGAAGGGGATAATGAACTAATAGATTTTTGCGTGTTATCTAACCACTCTTTAGCACCATTCTAGACTTATTGATTGCAGATAGTACTAAAGATACTAAAGTGGATCAACCTGTCAAATATTCACACTTGCTGAGATTGTTTGAAGGAACCAAAGCTGACCTCCAACACTAAACTTGACACAACTGCTTGTCTTGGGCTTGGTATGCATTGGATCGGATTCTTCAAACAAGTCTGGAAGGTAAAGCCTTGTGTAGATAAATTAATCACCCTTTCTCTCTCTAAGCGAAATATGGATAATTTAAATTAAAAAAAAAAATTATTATATACATCTATTAGAGATTTATTAGGAAGGAATTTGAACAGGACTTGGTGGTTACAACCATTAAGACTTGCTTCATAAGAATTCTATAGGTAGAGGATTAGAACATGACTTGGTGGCTACAACCATTAAGACTTGCGTCACAAAATAATCCTAGGATATAGGTCAAAAAGATGTTAACAGGACTTGGTGGCAACAACCATTAAGGCTGTATTCATGGAAGTCTGTCCAATCTTGGTCAATGATCTTGCTAATATAAGCAGATTTTGACTAAGAGAGAAAATTAGTAGAGAGAGAGGACAAGAACTAATGTTTACCTGCAGGTCCAGATACTTGTTAGAAAGTCCTTGCATACTGTGATCGATACCCCCAAGGTAAAGCCTACACTTTTATTTATGCTAGGAAATGAGGTTGGTAGAGGAGAATGTCAGACAAGATTTGCTAAGTTGTTGGCTAGATGAATTTGGTTGCTAAGCTAGGATATGGTCGAGCTCGATGGTCATCTCGGGTGTTTGCTCCAAATATCTCCAGAATACTCCAAAATCATAACTTATCTCCAAATCACTTCTGATCTTATAAATATAATAAATAGACTCTATAATATAATAATTATTAGTAAAAACACCTATAAACCATGGATGAAAATGGGTCAAATCCATAGTCTATCAACTCCCCCAGACTTACCCTTTTGCTTGTCCTCAAGCAAAACAAACAGGCAGTCTCCCTGAAAGAGGTTTGAAAACAGCAGGGACTCACATTATTTAAAACTTAGAATCATAACCTCTACAATATTGCAATCCACATCTAAGAAGTCCTAATCACACAAGCACATTATACCATATCCTAGCTTAGCAACCAAATTCATCTAGCCAACAATTTAGCAAATCTTGTCTGACATTCCCCTCTACCAACCTCATTTCTTAGCATAAATAAAAGTGTAGGCTTTACCTTGGGGGTATCGATCACAGGATGCAAGGACTTTCAAATAAGTATATGGACCTGCAGGTAAACATTAGTTCTTGTCCTCTCTCTCTACTAATTTTCTCTCTTAGTCAAAATCTGCTTATATTAGCAAGATCATTGACCAAGATTGGACAGGTTTCCATGATTCAAGCCTTAATGGTGGTTGCCACCAAGTCCTGTTCACTCCTTTTTGACCTATATCCTAGGATTATTTTGTGAAGCAAGCCTTAATGGTTGTAGTCACCAAGTCCTGTTCTAATCCTTTACCTATAGAACTCTTATGAAGCAAGCCTTAATGGTTGTAGCCACCAAGTCCTGTTCGAATTCCTTCCTAATAAATCTCTAATAGATGTATATAATGAATTTTTTTTTAAAAAATTTAAATTATCTATATTTCGAAAATAGAGAGAGAAAGGGTGATTAATCTATCTACACAAGGCTTTACCTTCCAGACTTGTTTGAAGAATCCGATCCCATGCATACCAAGCCCCAAAACAAGCAGTTGTGTCAAGTTTAGTGTTGGAGGTCAACTTTGGTTCCTTCAAACAATCTCAGCAAGTGTGAATAGTTGACAGGTTGATCCACTTTAGTATCTTTAGTACTATCTACAACCAATAAGTCTAGAATGGTGCTAAAGAGTGGTTAGATAACAAGCAAAAATCTATTAGTTCATTATCCCCTTCTTGACTCAATAAAACTTTTTGAAAAACGTTTTAATAAGTCTCATAAATAAATAACTATCAGTAAACCTCCCTCCAGACTTAAACTACACGGTCCCCAGTGTAAATTCAGTCGGAGTTATGGTGATAACTAAATCATAAGGACTCAATGTAATAAGTTAGAACGATATACCAGACCGGAATGGATGTCGACAGATGTAGGGATGTTGATATCGGTCGCGGCAGGTTATGCAATGTCGATCGATAATTGAGCTAAGATTGCTAGAGTATGCTGATCTAGGAAGCTTAGTGAGCATATTCAATCTGCGTGATATCACTCAAATTACCCTAAAGAGTGAATTTACTCTCTCAAATAAGAGGTTCAATTGCAGTACTTAGGGATCGAATCCACAAGGAGCTAGGGAACCTAATAAATCTAATGGTATTTGTTAAGTTGGATGGTTTAATGATTAAAATCTAAATTTTCAGTTTTGTTGAGCAAGTAATTGCTCGATTGATTGGTTGAGGTTTTGGTGTTTAAAAGGAAATAGCTAGACTTAGGGTTTTTATTCCGAAAACTTGGAATTATAATCCTACAGATGCCTAATGAGTTGCATGCAAGATAATGTAGAGCTCAACTACTAAGCAACAAGTCAATCAGCTCTCGCGTTTCTGAACTTGTCTATTAATTAGATCTAATGACCCAAACAAATGTGTTCGATTAATAGCAAGTGTCGATCGATTATCCTATAGGGATATCGATCGATACACCTTTCACTCCATTGATCGATTATCCAATATGTACATCGATCGACGCGCTTCTAGTTAAGCTTTATGCACGGGTTGAATGATGCTCACTAGGCTCACTAGATCAGCTCTCGCCTTACTCTTAGCAAGAATCTTAGCTCAATTAGAATGGTTTCAGGATGAGAATGAAGCTATCGCTTTTATCTAACAGTCCTAGGGTAAGTTCTAGGTAGCTAATCTAGAATCAGACATTAATATAACCTCTTATTATCCGAAATAAATAAAAGCTGATATATATACATACATACATATATATTATATTTATTTATCAAGGTAATATAATTGTAGCTACCAACAATAATCTTATCAGTTTTTAGCATAAAAATATTTAGACAAAAAATATATTATATCATATAGTTTCATTACGAGTAAAAGATGTTTCTATGAAAGATATACTTAAATGTGACAATATAAAATTTGGTGATAAGATTAACGTCGATGAATTGTTTTTTGGAAATTTTCCTAAAATATAGTTGGAAGCAATATAATTGAAAAAATGATGATTTTTAAATAAATAATGTATATTTAAATTTTGTAAAATGGTTATGCCCGCAGGCACAACACCTAGTATATTAGTATATACATAATAATTACTCCTTCAGTATTATTTTAATTGTCGTTTTAGACTTGGGCACACAAATTAAAAAAATATTTAAGTTTGTATATTTATTAAATAAAAACATTATCACCAATACATCTAACCACATTTCAACAAATAGAATTATTAGAATATAAAATCAATAAATTTGGAATTGAAATTATAAAACAATACTTATTTTGAAAACAAATTTTTTTCTCTACAACGACATCTAAACTAAAATGGATGGAGTATTATTTAATTAAGAGCATACTCAAATTCTTGGAAATCCAACCAATAATATGTCAAATGAGATATTATTTGTTGGGTTTTCAAGAATTTTAGTATATTCTTAATTAAATAATAATTATTATATATACATACATTAATATGTAACTTAAGAGATCCATGGTAAAAAAACTATCATTGCTCTTAGGGCCGCGTAGAAAAATCTTGAGATTTGGGCCAAACAATTCAACAATAACTCATCTCGGAGATATGGCAGATTAATTAGTGACGACTCCTCTTTGCAGTTTGTGGCAGTTTGAAGGTTAGCCGAAGACGGCGGCATATTAGGGCATCTTCAACCCTAATTCATTTTATACTCCAAACATCATTTTGGAGTAAAATATGATTTAACCACACTTTATTTTCAACTCTAAAATGGTGTAATAGCTAGAGTTACTCCATTTATGGAGTAATTTTACCCAATACTCTATTTCGGAGTTGAACTTTTTTTATTTATAGAGTAGTCTTTAAATCATAAATATTTTTATTTTATACCTTTTTCCTCATTTTTATTTAATACTTTAATAATTAAAAACAATACAATAACATGAAAATATGATTCCCATAAGAGAATATTTATTAATTTTAAATAATGATGCATAAACTAATAAAAATACCAAAACTAAACATAAAAATATAAAATAAATAAAATAAGTAATTTAATAATCTGGTAAATTATTTCTGGAACCGCCTAGATCTGCGAAGTATTGTCCAAACAATAAAAATGACCGATCTTGAAAATTTTCTTGCTCGATTTAGGAAAGTCAAAGATAAAGAAACTAATTATTCATTATAAAATGCATTAGTTGACCATTTTTGGAAAAATATATTATAATGTTCATTATAAAACCCAAATATGCTATCTTAAATATATTTATGATTAAAGTATATATTTTTTAATAATAAATATTTAATTTAAATAAATTATATTTTGGGGAAATTTTATACTTACCACTTTCAAAGTATCACTTTTCATCTTTACTACCACAAAAGAGACATTTTCAAAAATATCTTTTTCATTAAGTGGCAAAAGACTCTTACACCATTGTTATTTATATATAAAATAAATCATTATTTAAATTAAAAAATTTATGTTTTCGAATTCTAATTTTTCAAATTCGAACTTTTTTATAAATTTTTTGTTTTTTGAATTTATTTTTCGAAATATTTTTTTTCAAAATTTATTTTTGAAAATCGAAAATTAAGTTTGAAACTATTTTTAAAAATTTTATTTTATATATTTTTAAGTATTTATTTATATATTTATTAGAATCCTAAATTTCACATTACAAAAACCCTAACCCACCCTACAACTCTAAACCCTAAGTCTAGATTAGTTAACCCTAGATGTATAAGTGTATTTTACTTTTCATTAAAAGTGAGGGTAAAAGTGATTAGTGTAAACATGAAAAATGGTACTATGAATGTTGTATTTGTGGCAATTTCCCTTATATTTTTATGAAATTTTTCTAAACATAAAATAGTTGGGGTTAATTTGTAATTTTTTTATAAGTAAAATGTATTACCAACAATTA
Source organism: Brassica napus (assembly GCF_020379485.1). Lineage (NCBI taxonomy): Eukaryota > Viridiplantae > Streptophyta > Magnoliopsida > Brassicales > Brassicaceae > Brassica > Brassica napus. Next base: position 29,424,448 of record NC_063448.1, on the reverse strand, counting down.
TTAATTAAATAAAAGTGAAATTATTTTAGAATATTCTTTTTTGGAGTAAGAAATGAAAATACATTGGAGTAAAACACAATTCCATTTTGGTGTTACACTATTTTAGAGTAAAAAATGCAGTAATACATTGTACATACTCTTAGAACTTATGAAACAACATGCTCAAGAGTACATTAAACTCCAAAGCTTTGTAATTATTTACTTTATACTTGACGAAAATATCCTAAATACAACTTAAATACACTGAAACTTTATATTTTACGGAATAACATATTTTAAGTTTTGTCAAAAATAAATTTTATGTTTTGGCAGAAATTTGTATTTTACGTTTTAGTTGAAAAAAGTATTTTACCTGATAATATGACTTTATCTTTTTGGCAAGAAAACGAAATTTTATTGATGGTATTTTATGTTAACCGAAAATATGATTTTATGTTTCAGTAGGAAAAACGAGATTCTATCGAAAAATGAAATTTTAGTTTTTTAGTGAAAAATTAAACTTTACCAGAAAAGCATAATTTTAATGTTTTAAATTAAATTATGCTTTTTCATCATAATTTTAAAGCAAAATTTGGATGGGTGTCGAGTGAACTCCGACTTGCTTTCTTCCGCTACAAGTCTTTCCACGCTTCAAAGCGCACTATAATCTATAAATTTGTCCAAATCGTACATAAACATGCAAAGATTGTGAAAACAACTCGAAACATATAATAAAGACTCTAAAATATGACTTATATCATCATTAAGACCGATAAAAACTATGATATATAAACTCCTCCAGACTTAGCATTTGCTTGTCCTCAAACAAAACAGAGAACTATGTAGATTTCATAGTTTTCATTAGTTTTCTTATCTCCTCCTTACACACATTAATGATGTGTCCATCTACATCTCTTGCACATCCCTGATCATCTATGTAGATTTCATACTCATCTTTTTCTTTCCGGTAGATTTTTCTGGTTCCAAAAAGGTCAAAAGCTCTTCTGCCGAATTCTGGACATCTATCGATCGATGGGGGATGTTAACATCGAACGATTTCTTCTTGGATCTGTAGATCGACTCCTGTATCTTGATGTCGATTGCCGCTCGTCTGTCTGCTTCACTGATTCAGCTGAAGCGAGTTCCTTTTCCACAGGATTCTGCAAGAAGTGAATTTGTTTCCACTTGTGCCTGAATTTCTGGTTTTAGAGGGAGAAATTGGTAGACTAGAATTCCTTTATTTCTGTATTCTTCATCATACAAATCTTTGCGGGTCTCAGGCGGTGCATCATTTACTGCCAGGATGGGATTATGGCAGTCGTTCTCCCAATCTGTTGGACTACTGTCCACTGATTCTTCTTGTGCTCCGTCGGTCGATTTTTGCTGGGCACTGTCGATCGATGTTGCAGTGTGAGTTTCGATCGACGCTGAGTATTCTGTCTCGTACTCAGCTCCACAGTGGCATTCTGCAATGATTCATGGATCATTGATTCTTCTGGGGGTCGTCGGTGGCTTCTTGACTGGAATAGGGTTGTAGTGGACATGAGGATCTATGAACGTTAGGCACAACCGGTTGGTTTGCAAGTTGCACACTGCTCCTACTGTTGACAAGAAGGCTCTCCAAAGTAATAGAGAAGAGTTCCAGTTCAGCTTGATGTCCAAGACATGGAAATCTACTGGAACTAGGGCATTACCAATCTGCACCTCTAGGTCTCTCACAATTTCTCCTGAGTTTCTCTTAGAACAATCACTACAAGAAAACAGGGGGATTCTGATGGCGGAAATCGTCGGAAATTCGTCGGAATAGACCGATTCCGACGAATTTCCGACGAACCCGTCAGTCGGTATCGTTTCGTCGGAAAAAAAAAAATTCGTCGGAATTTCGTCAGAACTTCCGACGACTTTCTGACGAATACCGAGAAACGTCATTCTGACGAACTTCCGACGATATTACGATGCGGATACACGAGACCAGAGTTCATCGGAAAAACTACGTACCGACGGAGAACGTTTCTCGGACAATTCCGACGTAGAGTGTTCCTCGGTGTATTCCGACGAACTTTAGGCGTCGGAATTTACCAACGGACAACGGTCGTCGGAATATACCGACGGAAATGGGGTTCGTCGGTAAATTCCGACGGATATATGTCCGTCGGTATATTCCGACGACCACTGTCCGTCGGTATATACCCATTTTTAAAAAAAAATTAATTTTGCATTTTTATATATTTTTCGATATTAATAAATTTAAAAAATCAGAAATTTAAAACTAATAATATTATAAAATTTAAATTCATAAAAACCGAAATAGGAAAAAAACATTCATAAAGTTTAAAATTCATACAAACCGAAATAGAAAAAAAAAACATTCCGAAAGTTTTAAAAAGCCGAAATAAACTAAGATGAACTCGAAGACATCAAACGATCTAGCTTCTGCATAATCTCGGTGTTGAACTTCTTCTGGGATGCCAACTCAGCAAGGATAGTGGCATTCTCCGAACGGATAGTGGCATTCTCCGAAAGGATAGTGGTGTTCTGCTCCTCCAATGCCCCAATCCGTTCATCTTTGTCATGTAGCTCCTCGAGAATCATGGGATCGGCATACGGAGCTTGCGAAGAAGATGCCGGATACGAAGAAGCACGACGGGCCAACCCAACTAAACGGCCTCCTTTCCTTTTAGGAACCGCCTACAAAAATATTTAAAGTAAGTAAATAGGGACAAGTAAGTAATCGACATTATAAAAAAAATATATTAATAAAAAAAATTACCTTTTCAACCATCTCATTTATTTGCAATAGAGACAGGTTGGTTGAAGCTCCCGTGGAGTCGCCGTCATCAGAGAGAGGCTGAGATTGGGCAACTATTTCAGCTTCCACCAAATCAACTACACCTTTGATCACGGGGTCCTGAATTTGACCCGTCGTCTTGTTAGTGTGAGCCACCTTAATGAGTTGGAGACGATCAACGGGATTACCGTCATTTGCTTCGATCTAAAAAAACCGCCATTATTAGCCAAGAAATATATAAAATATTTATTTAAAAAATATAAAGATAAATAATAATAAAAAACTTACAAGTTCATCCTCCTTAGTAGACATAGAGCAAGCGCCGAGGTTGTGCACATACATACCTTTCCCGCCACGATCGCTCTTCCGGTTCCTGGAGTTCCTAGAAGACGTCTCTGCAGTTTCTTCCTTCTCCCAATGAGCTATCAACTGCTCCCACACCGTCCCGTTGATGAACCGTGGCTTCTTGTTCTTCTGCCAAACTGTCTTCCACGCGTTTATCTGCTTTGTGTAAGAGTCCATGGCCTTTTCGTTGAATTTCTTACGGACTGTTTCCGTAAGATCGGAGTGCCAGTTGAACTCTTGCTACAAAACAAACACAATTTAATAAGTAAATATATTTAAAAAAATGTAAAAACTTAAAAAAATGAAGAGTTACTATACCGCAAACTGACGAAACCACAACTCTCGTTCGTCGTTAGGGATCACACTCCACTTTGGATATCCAAAACGGAGCATGGAGTACATCATCTGGTTGATGCTCCGGCTAATGCCATTTTTCGACTTGGTGAACCTGTTAAAAAAAATACAAGTTAGCAAGTTAATTAAAGGAAAAAATATAACGGTACAAATAAAAAAAATACTAACCAAGTGCTATGGCCTCGTCGTGGGTTGGGTTGGAGAAACGGGAGATGCTCTCGACCTGGTTGTTGAACCAATAGATGAACCGGCATGACCCCCGGATCCTGTTGAGCAGCAGCGTGAGGGGCAGCGTGAGGGGCAGAGGGAGCTGGAGCGGGAATATATGCGGGAACCGAGTCATGAGACGATCCCGATGCACGGGAACTGCTCACCGAACTACGTCGAAGACGGGCTGCGGGGCGGGCTTCATCCTCGGCCCTAAAAAAAAAATTAATACATCAAACATATTCTCAAATCATTTCTATTTTTAATGTTTTCATTTATATATTTACAAAAGGTTTTATAAACGTTTTAAAAAAAACTATTAAACCTTTTATATATATATATATATATATGTATACAAAATTATTAAAAATTTATAAATATAAAAAAATGTTGTTAAAATTTTTAAATGAAGAAAAATGTTGTTAAATATTTATATTTTTTAAAAAAAAACGTTTTATTATACATAGTTTATTAGTGGAAACTTATAAAAAATTATAAAAAATTTTAAAATTTTTATTATACATGATTTACATATATATATATGTATACAAAATTATAAAAAATTTATAAATATAGAAAAATGTTGTTAAAAATTTATAAATGAAGAAAAATGTTGTTAAATATTTATATTTAAAAAAAAAACATTTTATTATACATAGTTTATTAGTGGAAACTTATAAAAAATTATAAAAAATTTTAAAATTTTTATTATACATGATTTACATATATATATATATGTATACAAAATTATAAAAAATTTATAAATATAGAAAAATGTTGTTAAATATTTTTAAATAAATTTAAAAACGTTTTATTATATATATTTCATTACTGGAAACTTGAAAAACGTTTTTAAAAATAAAAAAAAAATGTTTTAAAAAATCAAAAAACGTTTTTAAAAATCAAAAAATGTTCCAAAAAAAAATAAAACAACAATCCAAACAACAATCCTAACTTATATATCCTAAACTATCAATCAAACAACCTAAAATCCGAGATCTAACATCCAAAACCCTAAACAATTGAGATTAAAGAAGGTTTGGGATGATTCTTACATGATTTAGGGTTTGGGGGAGGAATCGCCGGTGTAGAGGGATGAATCGCCGGTTTTGGGGGAGGAATCGCCGGTGAATCGCCGGTGGAGAGAGGAATTTAGAGAGAGAGATGCGGAGATAACGAAGAAAGAAGGAGGAGGGTTATTATATCAGACGATTCCGACGGACACGGGTTCGTCGGTATTCCGTCGGTATAATTAAAATATACCAAATGCCAATTCGCGAAAATTTTCAAGCGGTTTGGTTCTCCCGGGCAAATTTAAATTCCGACGGAATGTGTCCGTCAGTATATTCCGACGGACACATTCCGTCGGTATATTCCGACGGAATTCCGACGACTTAGTGTTTAGGGTGTTGATTTCAAGTTTCTAAATGCAAAATCCAAATCTTTGATAATATATATAGTATTTGCATAAAGATTTAACAATAAAAATGTTTTATAACACGATTTTACACAATAACATTTTTTGTAGTGTAAGCTTATATAAATATGATTGTATAAGTATATAATGTTAAGATGAGATGTTATGAAAACAATGATATGCATACATAAATATTTTAATGAGTTGTTATATTTGAACGGTTGCGATCTAATACTATACTAAACACTTATTATGTGTTATTTTCATAGTTTTGGCATCTAAATTTATAGATTTTTATGATTGAAACTTTATAGAAACATATGTCGTCGGTATTTTCCGACGAAATACCGACGACCTTTCCAATTTTCAATGAAACCCATTGTCGTCGCTATGTCGTCGGTATATTGCGAGGGATTTCCGACGGACCATTAAAAAAAAAAAAAAAAAAAAAACTAATCAGAATCTTCTGAATCTTCATCAAACTCCCCAACCTCGGCTTCCGGCTCTGAATGTACGACAGCATCATGTCCAAACACAGTCAAATTCTCAACGAGTTGAACATTTTCCAAATCTTCAACTGCCTGGGCGTTGCTGGTAGACTCTGGTTGCAATGGTTCATCATCATCAGAAGTTCCATCCACTCGTCCTCTTGGGTTGATTTGCGTTACAGTAACCCATGGATCGTCTCTGTACGTCACCCGAGGGTAACTGATGTAGCACACCTATACATATCAATTATACAAGTATTAGTAAAATATATAACATTAATTAATTATATTGGTAAAAAATTATGAATAGATTGACATACCTGATCAGCTTGCGAACCAAGAATGAAGGGATCATAATATTGAAGTTTCCGCCGCGAATGAACTGATGTAACACCAAACGCATCAATCTTCACTCCTCTATCTGGGGTGGTGTCATACCAATCACAATAGAATACTACACAACGCAATCCAACCATTCCAGGAAATTGGATTTCCAATATTTCTTTTATGTTGCCGTAGTAGACATCGTCACCAGAAGAAGATGAAACACCAGCATCATATGTTGTCTTAGAATGACCTTTCCTTGTGAATGCATATCCTCGCGTACAAAATTTAGGATATGATTTGACCACATAGTTTGGTCCCTGCACAAATTCGCGTATCCAATCATCGAACACAAGACCTCTGGCCAAACCATCATTCACCTATAAATTAAAAACATATATGATTGAAAAGTTAATTAGTTTATATATATTAAATTTAAACTAATCATTTGCATAGGGTAATATGATATATGACTCACATAACTACGAAGCCACGCAGCAAATCCGTTATCTCTAAGTTGTCGAAGCTCATCTTCTGTTGCATGCCTGTGAGTCATACGCAACTCCGCCATATATACACTATATACAAAAATATTATCAATATGAAATAAATTTATTGAATATTAATCTAACAATAAATGAATAAATATTTTTACCTCTCATATTGTAGAACATCTTCACAGTTGGTGAGCAAATATGTTTGCAAATGAGCGTGCTCAGTGTCCGTAAGTCTCCGCTTCGTGAATTTTCCACTAAGTCGTCCTATTTCCTTGAACATGCTTGGGACAGTAACATGATATGTTGCTCTCTCCCCTCTATCATCATGCCGAGCAGGTCTTCGGTGTTTTGTATGCACTTCTGGTGGAAAATAATTTTCAGCAAAGATTGCAGTTTCTTCATTGATCACCTGTGCCACTATAGATCCTTCCACCCTGCTTTGATTTTTGACCATCTTCTTCAGATGATGCATATAACGCTCAAAAATATACATCCATCTGTACTGCACAGGACCACCAAGTTCCAATTCTCTTGCGAGATGAATAGCAAGATGTTCCATTACATCAAAGAATGATGGAGGAAATATCTTCTCAAGGTTGCACATGCTGACTGGTGCGTTTGTCTTCAAATTATTAATACCCTCTTCAGTCACTACTCTGCTGCATAAGTCGCGGAAGAAAACACTAATCCCTACATAGATAAAAGACATAATTTTCGTAAGTATTAAGTTTTTATAAGCATAATTGTTAAATATAAAAATAAATTAAATTGTAAAAATATAATATACCTGCAATTGCTTCATGAACATTACGTGGCAATAATGCTGAAAAAGCAAACGGAAGGAGGCGCTGCATAATTACATGACAATCATGACTCTTCAAGCCAGTAAACTTTCCTTCGCTTCTATCAACGCAGTTCCCCAAATTTGATGCATATCCGTCAGGAAATTTCACTTTATCTGTAATCCAATCAAAGAACTCTTCTTTTCTAGCACCATCCAGCCGATAAATGGGAAAAAGGGCCGTACCGTTCTCATCAACGTGAAGTTCAGAACGATCACAAATATCGACTAAATCCAACCTTGACTTCAAATTATCCTTCGTTTTACCTTGGATGTTAAGGACTGTGTTCATCAGATTATCGAAGAAGTTCTTCTCAATATGCATGACATCTAAATTATGCCGCAATAGATGACTCTCCCAATATGGCAGATCCCAGAAAATACTCTTTTTGTGCCAGTTATGTAGCTCTCCAACCGCATTGACTCGAATGTTTTCATGTCCACCTACATCTGGCGTCCTTTCTGCATCAAAATACCTAAACTGCTTCAACAAATCTTTCCCACTAACTTCCTCAGGTGGACCATCAAACACCTGCTTGTTCTTCGTAAACGAAGTCTTACTCCTGCGGTATGGATGATCAGGTGGTAGAAATCGTCTGTGACAGTCAAACCAACACGTTTTCCTTCCGTTCTTTAGTTGGAAAGCATCTGTGTCATCTTGACAATATGGACATGATAGCTTCCCATGTGTTGTCCATCCAGATAACATACCATATGCTGGAAAGTCACTTATTGTCCACATAAGTACTGCCCGCATCTGAAAGTTTTCTTTGCGCGAAACATCGTATGTCTCAAAACCATGCGCCCATAGTTGTTGCAACTCATATATTAGTGGTTGAAGAAACACATCTAGTGATCTTTTAGGATGATCTGGCCCGGGGACGAGAATTGAGAGAAACAAAAACTCTCGTCGCATGCACAAGCTCGGCCGTAAGTTGTACGGTGTCACAATAACTGGCCATAGAGAATACTGCCTTCCATGCTTTCCAAATGGGCTGAAACCATCAGTAGATAATCCAAGATAAACATTTCTTCTCTCTTCCGCAAATTCTGGATATGTTGACTGGAAATGTTTCCAAGCCTTTGCATCTGAAGGATGTCTAATCTCACCATTTGTGGAATGCTCTGCATGCCATCTCATTGCTTTTGCTGTGCGCTCACACTGATACAACCTCTTCAATCTTTCCGTCAAAGGCAAATACCACATTCTTTTGAATGGGATCGGAACTCTTCCCCTCGTCTCCTGATAACGAGGTTTCCCACAAAATTTGCATACATTCCGTGTCTCATCCGCTCTCCAGTAGATCATGCAGTTGTCAATACATACATCTATCACTTCATACGGTAGTTGAAGACCTGCAACAAGTTTCTGAACCTCGTAGTATGAACCCGGTGCAAGGTTATCCTCAGGTAGAATACCTTTGACAAAATCAGTAATCGCATCCATACATTCTTCAGCCAAATTATAGTCTGTCTTAATACCCATTAATCTAGTTGCAGATGATAAGACTGAATGACCATCTCTACAATTTTGATACAAAGGTTGTTTTCCTGCATCCAACATGTCAAAAAATCTCCTAGATTCGGGGTTTGGTTCTTCCCCTCTATAATGATCATGTACCATCTGCTCAGTACCTACACCATAATCTATATCCGTTCTAGATTCTTCTAACCTAATATCAGGCTGAGGTTCACTAACAGGCTGAGGTTCGCTAGTACTACCATATTCATAACCAGTTTCCCCATGAAGGTACCAAACTTTATAATTACGTGAAAACCCTTTCATATACAAATGAGTCCAAACATCAAATTCTTTTATAACCTTATTATTATTGCAAGAAGAGCAGGGACATCTTAACATACCACTTTTTGCATCCGGTTGCTGTTGAACAAGCCTCATGAATTCTCCAATCCCTTGAACGTATTCTTCCGTAAGCAAATTGGTGTTCGGATCCAAATGAGGTTTATCCATCCACGAACGATAATAAACTTCTGAAGACATGATTTTCACGGAATTGTTATGACTAAAGAGAATGAAGAGAGAATGAAGTGTGAATGAGTTGAATGAGGAGGGGTTGTATTTATAGGAAATTGCTTACGGACCTCCGACGACTTTCCGACGGAATTCCGACGGATGTAAAGCAGTCCGTCGGAATTCCGTCGGTATTGTCCAATCTCAAACGGCTATACAACGGTCATATATATTTGTCGGCAACGGTCACATGGTTCGTCGGAATTCCGTCGGTATTTCCGACGAATTCCGACGACTTTGCTGTTAATCGGAATGTCGTCGGAAATTCGTCGGAATATACCGACGAACTTCCGACGACTACAACGGTTACATTTTTTATCGGAATGTCGTCGAAAAGTCGTCGGAAAGTTCCGACGAACCATATTTCGTCGGAATTCCGTCGGAAATGGCCGACGGAATTCCGACGACTTAATTTTTTTGGATTTGGTCAGAAATTTGTCAGTATTCCGTCACAAATGTCCGACGACCTTGGTGTCCGTCGGAACCTCCGTCGGAATTCGGTGTGTTTTCTTGTAGTGAATCCACAAAAGTGAACAATTCCTTGGAAGGCTCCACCTGCAGACCTAGATGGTCTGCCATAACTCTAGGTAGGATGCTGACTGATGCTCCTGTGCCACACAAGGCATGTGGGAATTCAATACCCTTCACCGTGCATGGTATTGCAAATTGCCTAGGATCACTCTTCTTCTTCAATGTAACCCTCTTCCTCATCTGTTCTCTAGCTTCACAAAACATTCTCCTAATGTCTTCTTCTGTCTCTCTGGTTTCTCTCAAGAACATCCACAATCTGTGGGTAAAATAAGTCTCATCGAATGACTTATCTAGAGGAATCCTGAAGACTCTTTTTCGGAAACTTTCCTTTTCCTTTTCATTAGCCCCCCTTTTCAGATGTTTCGCCACTTTTTCCTTTCTTCTCCTTAGGTTTCTTCCCGTAGGAACCCTATCAACCTCCATAGAATCTGTTTCATCTTCTGAAGGTGTCTTGACGGCCTCTGGTGGGTTTTCTGAAGGTTTGGGTTTGGGGCTGAGTGCATTAAGACGTACAACATCTATCTTCGGCATCTGCACTTGGTATGTAATATGTGATCGTCGATCGATGGGCGCTGGCGGTTGTCGATCGATGGCTGTCTCCTGATGTCGATCGATGACGGGGTCAGAATGTCGATCGATTTTTACATAGATAGGGCTGGGCGGATGTGGGTGCTTTGATGCGAACTCCTCGTGAGTCATGATCCTCACGGCATTGCAAGATGCGGTTGACTCCGTAGGTGTTGTCGATCGATGTCCAGGAGAGGATGTCGATCGGTTTTGGATGACTTCTGTCGACTGATGTTTGTGGCTAGGCGCCAATCGACACCAATGCGATCTGCCGAAACTCATCACGCTCTCTACTTCGAAATCTCCTTCTTGGAGCTTCGCTTCTTTCACCACTTGCCAGAAATCATCCCCAATGATGGCATTCACGTGGTGCTTCATCACATCATCTTCTACCCCTATAGTCAAGGCTCCCTGCCTCTTAACAGCTTCCCCTGTCTGAACAACCTGCATCTCCAGCTTCTTCACATGAGTGTTCAAAGTCTCAAACTTTGTGTTCAGGTTGGTGTAGACAGAATCAATCTTCCCATTGAAGTCCACTGTCATGCGCTGCTGTCCCTCGAGAACTCTATCAACCATCTCCTCAATCTTGCTCTCTTGAGTTGGCGGTGGTGGCTTCTGGTAGTAGGAGCTTCCATAACCCATGTTGTTGATGTAGTTGTTGCTGTAGGGGTTCTGGTTCTGCGAACTCTGGTTGAAATTGCCCCTATTTCCATAGGAGTTTATGTTTCCACCTTGGTTTCCAGAACCTTGGAATCCAGTTCCACTGATGAAGTTCACATCTGCTTCCTCTGCTCTACCCTCTGTGTCTACAGCCTCTGCATCCTGAGAAGCTTGTGAACACTGTCCAGCTTTGCCTTCACCTCATCCATCTGATAATTCCCAAGGATGGTGGCAGATCTCTTCCTCTCAAAGTCAGTGTTCTTGGTGCTGCTGCTAGATGATAGGTTTTCAATGACCTTCACTGCCTCCTTTGGATTCCTGGTGTTGAAGTTCCCATTGCTGGAAGCATCAAGAGCCATCTGGTACTGCACCGTGATGCCTCTGTAGAAAGTACTGAGCAGTTTTACTTCATTGAATCAATGGTGTGGATAGTCTCTCTGGTAAGACTTGAATCTGATCCAGGAGCTTCTGAATGATTCTGCAGGCTCCTGAGTGAATGTAGCAATCTTGCTCCTCAAGTCTTCAGCACGCGCTTCATCAAAGAAGTTGCATAAGAATGCATTCTTGATGTCGCTCCAGGATGTTAGGGATCCTGGTGGTACCTGCTTAAGCCAATGCGAAGCATCTCCAGCAAGTGAGTACTTGAAGAGATTGAATAGGAGGTAGTCATCAGAGACTCCCTCGACTTTAATAGCAGATATGAGATCCTCGAACCTCTCCAGATGGTCCATAGGATGCTCGTGAGATAACCCATAGTAGGGTATCTGTCCCACGAGTGTGTAGTACTGCGGCTTCAACTCGAAATCCCTCTGAATAGTTGGAGGTCGAATGGCTGATCTGTTGGTGTAGAACTGATCTGGACGGTTGTAGTCAGCCAATGTTTTGGGTCGAGCGGCTTCATCTACAGGTAGAGTAGCTCATGTAGCTTCAGACTCAGGGATTGCAGCCCCCTGAGCATCTATCCTCTGACCTGTTGCATTACGTAGATGACCTTCCTGGTCATACAGGTCTCCTCTCTCATCACGTACAAGAATCAAAGTCGCAACCATGTCTCGCGGCTCAGTATCGATCGATGTCCGGATTTAAGTATCGATTGATGTCGGATGGAGGATGTCGGTCGACGGGAGATGAGTGTCTTCGGTCGATGGTGGTGAGCGAGTATCGGTCAACAGTGGTTGACGAGAATCGAGCGATGAACAAGCGTTGTTGTCGATCAATGAGGAGCGTGCTTCTTTGCGGATTGAACGCTCCAAACTTGCAGGATCTGGTGAAAATAGCAGTCGAGTTTCCTTGTTGCTTCTGGTACTGCTGGGCATGTACCTGAAAATCCAAGAAAAACAAAATTTTGTCAGAAACTTAACAAAATTAAATCTAATAGGCGATCAAAGCTCCCCGGCAACGGCGCCAAATTTGATATCACTCAAATTACCCTAAAGAGTGAATTTACTCTCTCAAATAAGAGGTTCAATTGCAGTACTTAGGGATCGAATCCACAAGGAGCTAGGGAACCTAATAAATCTAATGGGATTTGTTAAGTTGGATGGTTTAATGATTAAATTTGCAATTTTGTTGAGCAAGTAATTGCTCGATTGATTGGTTGAGGTTTTGGTGCTTAAAAGGAAATAGCTAGACTTAGGGTTTTTATTCAGGAAACTTGGAATTATAATCCTACCAATTCCTAATGAGTTGCATGCATGATAATGTAGAGCTCAACTACTAAGCAACAAGTCAATCAGTTCTCGCGTTTCTGGACTTGTCTATTAACCCCTGTTCGGAACTACGCTAGGCGCTAGTCGGACGGCGATCCCGGGCCTAGCGAGTTACCAGAAAATCGGGGATTAATCGGGGTATACGCGGGGCCTAGTTTAATTATTATTTTATTTATTATTATATTTAAATTAAATATAAAATATAAATATACTAGAATGTGATAGTTTTTTGAAAAACAAAATTAATTATTAGCATATGTTAATACCATACAATTGAAAAACAAATTAATCTAGACTAGTTTTTGAATATTCATATATGTATACGTGTATATATATTAACATTTGCGTACAAGTAGCAAAACATTGCCGTTTCTCAGTGGTAATGTCACATGTTCTTAGGCCGAGTAACCCGGGTTCGAACTCCCCCCTGGAGGAAAAGAGCTGCAAAATCTTACTCTATATAATAGAGTTCACATATTTTGAAAAGGATAAGATAATTGGGCTTCGGATTTCTTCTAAAGCCTGACATATACTTCACAATTTATTATTAAGGTCTATATGACCGGGCCGATTAATCGGTAAATGAGCCGATTAGTTGGTTAATGGGCCGATTAATCGGTCTAATGGGCCGAGTAATTTGAGTCCGAGTTTTTGGGGCGATTATACAAAAATCGCCGCGGGTGATGTCCAAATCGCGCCTACTCGGACGCCTAGGCGGCCAGGCGACCGCGTTTTTGAACAGGGCTATTAACTATATCTAATGATCCAAACAAATGTGTTCGATCAATAGCAAGTGTCGATCGATTATCCTATAGGGATATCGATCGATACACCTTTCACTCCGTCGATCGATTATCCAATATGTATATCGATCGACGCACTTCTAGTTAAGCTTTATGTGCGGGTTGAATGATGCTCACTAGATCAGCTCTCGCCTTACTTTTAGCAAGAATCTTAGCTCAATTAGAATGGTTTCAGGATGAGAATGAAGCTATCGCTTTTATCTAACAATCCTAGGGAAAGTTCTAGGTAGCTAATCTAGAATCAGGCATTAATGACAATCCTAATGATTATTATCACAACTCAGCAATCTATAGTTGGAGCTAATCCCTCATAACCTATTTAAACCCTAAAATCTAACAATGGAACTACTCAAATATGGCCAAGCAATTCATAACAGCAATTAGGTAAGAAAACTTCATTAGAATAGTAAATAGATATCAATGGAGTTCCAATCACAAATATAACTTTGGATCTTCTCTCCAATCTATCAAAATCCTAAAAACCTTTTGCTGATAATAGTAAAACTAAAAACACAAGAAAGCACACTTTGCCCCTAACATGGTGGAAAAGCTTATATAATTAGGTTAAAACTCGTCAGGGGTAATCTTGTAAATTGGTGAAGACTTGGGCTTCAAGTCGGCTGTGACCAAACGGGCTTTCTGCGCGCTTCGCTGTCGATTGATGTTCTGATGTGAACATTGATCGATATTTGTTCCTCAATATCGACCGATGGTCGAGCTCATGGTCATCTCGGGTGCTTGCTCCAAATATCTCCAAAATGCTCCAAAATCATCACTTATCTCCAAATCACTCTTGATCTTATAAATATAATAAATAGACTCTATAATATAATAATTAGTAGTAGAAACACCTATAAACCATGGGTGTAAGTGGGTCAAATCCATGGTCTATCACTGCGCATTAACGCTTGGCCAAGAGCGTCGATCGATATTCCAATCGAATAATCGGTTGACGTTTCAACAAGTGTATCGATCGATATTCCTATAGAATAATCGATCGACACTGGTCAATAGACAAACCTAGAAAGCGAAAGCCTAATGGTTTGTTATTAAGTGTTGAGCTCAATAATATCATGCATACAACTTATTAGGCATCTGTAGGATTATAATCCTGATTTCCTGAATAAAAACCCTAAGTCTAGCTATTTCCATTTAAGTACAAAACCTCAATCAATCAATCGAGCAATTACTTGCTCACAAACCTGCAACTTTACATCTAAATCATTAAACAACCTAGCTTAACTAATCTGATTAGATTTATTAGGTTCCCTAGCTCTCTGTGTATTTGATCCCTAAGTACTACAATTGAAACTCTTATTTGAGAGAGTAATTCACTCCTTAGGGTAATTTGAGTGATATCAGTAAACAAACAAGAGAATAGAGACTGAAAGAGAGATTTTATTAATCGTTTGAGCAAAAACTTCAACTTTTGGTATACAAACCCTAGTTCTAGTCGTCTACCTCTAGGGTTCAGGCTCCCCTTTTATAGCTTAGTCGTGGTCGGTTATAAAATCTTCCATATTCGGAACTATGAAAGAATCTCCTTTAGTAGAAAACTTTCATTTTACCCGGAGGCAGGGATGGAAGCAGGGATTAGAGCCGGAATTTCTCCAGGCAGGGATCTGAAGGCCTGCTCAGAATTTGGAGTAATCTCTTCCGGGGTTATTTTTCCCCAAGAGTCGTAAGTGATGGCACATGCAAATCCGCAGTATGAAATACCATATGGCATGAATCACGCCTACGAGAAGAGCTCTTGCTCAACAAGCCAGCAACATGGGAAGATGCTCTCCAACAAGCTTCAATATTCATGGAAATGGAAGAAGAGTAGAAGGAACTCACCGAAAAATATGCACCATTTCCAAACAAAGAGAATGAAGATAGTAGCCGAGAACGTGGAGGACCAAGGAGAGACAAAAACTTGAGAGATCAGAGCTGTAAAGTCAGCGAAGGAAGCAAATCCGATGACAGCTCAGAAAAAAAACCTCGAAACCTCGGTCAAACAAACCAAGATCCAACACATGGAATATGGAAGACGGTAAAAAGGATAACCACAACACATTACTCAAGAGTGCCACTGTAACACCCCCGAACCGTCCTAAGCATAGGTCGACCCACCGGCCAACAATCAAACAAGAACATGACCGACGGACGACCCACACCAAGGGTTGGAGATGAAAGGCCAACCGGCCAGCCAACAATTAAACAAGAACATGACTGACCGTCTAACCCAACGCCATGGTCCGGAAGCGCTACGTGACGGGCTAGGGACAATCCGGTCAGAGTCACAAAATTTACTCCACAACCTAGACCAGTTCATCCACTAACTCGTCCTGCTGCGTCAAGGCACAAGGCTTTGCAACCCGTACCTAGAGTTAGCGTTTTCCGTTAGGTCAAGGCCTAAGGCTTTTCAATGCGTACCACGACCTAACGTTGTGTTAGACCAGACTAGTCATATATCAGAGTACTCATGAAGCGTATATAAAACAATTACTTTTATTGATTCAAGAAAATATTCATACATTGAATAATTCAAGACTGGGCCCGGCCTAATGCCAAATCGAGTCAACAAAACACATAACTCAATACCGTTTACAAAAGGCATGAAATCTACTCCGGCGGTCCTACCATCACCAAGCTATCCGATCATCCTTACCTAAAGCGACCTGCAAAAAGGACAACGGAGTTGGATGAGTAATCTAGTATTACTCAGTGAGCTGGCGGCCTCTACCCGCAACCTAGACTCTAACCCAGACAACCCAAAATAACAATCAATCTAGCCCTAGCATGCAATAAAAGCTAAGGCTAAGCAAACCGTTACTAAGTTAGACTTGGCCTCCTGCCATGATCTAGCTTCAAGTAACGGGAACCTGCATTTAAACAAGTCAACAACCAATCCCTAGTTAACCATATATACGCTTGAGTTCAGTACTCATGTAGTGTTAGATACTTAGACTATACAAGTATCATGAGCCGGTCGACCAACAATCAAACAAGAACATGATCGGCCAACCAATGATACCGCATAGCTTTAATATCCACCACCCTTCACAAGCAATCCTTCAAACACATACAGGCCAACGTCAGGCCTACACTAACCAAATACACACCAAGCCTAGTCCGGTACCTAAACCAGACTTAGGACTTAATGTCAGAACCTGCAAACAAAACAATCAACAACCACAACCACAACAATAATAAGATAGTAACTACCAATGACTCGATCTTACTCGTAACACCGTATATCGGTGCTACATTAACTCGAGGGTTCCATAACCCTGTACAACACACTAACACAACACTCTAACCTGGGCCCTTGTGACTTCGTGTTCATCCTCTCTATCGGCAATATCCTATCTTCCTACCACAGAGGCCAGAAGAAGGAACTTTCAACCGACCGCCGCCCACAGTCCTTCGGGTCACTGCCACATTACACCGTCGTGTAATACCCAGCCATAGGACATGACCCCGTTCGTCTGAGTCTTCCCGATCCAGCGAATAAGGGGTTTCCTTAAACCCGCTGGGTACGAGGGCGAGGAAACACTAGTCCACCCCAAAACATGCCTAGCATGGGCGGGTTTCGCACCTGCTGTCGGCATAACACACACTCGACACAATTATCCTTAGGAAAGACCTAAGGGACAAGACTCCAACCCAAAACTAAACAATATATAGGAGTTTACGACAATATCAACCCAATACTCGTAGTCCAGCCTATATGGCATAGGACCCATAGTATCAACATCACAACCAGGAGATCGGCCTATATGGCCAAAGATCCCCTAGACAACAACATTACCACAATACCTGCACAAACAATAATCACTACCAAGCAATCATCACTATGGCATGTCTAATCCATAACTAATCAACCAAGTAGTAAATAATCAAGACATGCATCTCATCTCAATCTCAATTCAACTATAATCGATCATCCTAGTCCTAGTCAGGTTATTATCTCAGTCTTAATTCCATTTCATCTCAGCTTAGCTCGTGCTAAACTGAGTCCGGTTTAATAAATAACCCTAAGGACTACCATGCAAGAATGTGAGAATTCTACTCTATATGAATACTCGATCTTCCTTAAGTTCCAAGTGGAACTCAAACAAAACCAACTCACAGTGTTCTAGGCGAGAAGCAGCAGGTTAATCGGAGAGGACTTGGCCAAAACCCAAAGGATGACTTGAATGGAGTGGACTGGACTAATCTTGTCTTGGACACAACCTCGGCTTCACCATGAAGAAACAGACAGGCCTCGACAACCTGATCTGGACTCGGACAGAACCTCCTTAAGCTTCTGGACAGTGCTTCGGACTTCCCGACGGAGTATCGAGCAGAACTTCGACTGATCTGAGCCCGTAGAACTGAACTAACTCCGGACAGAATCTCCACTTGATCATCAAAGGAACTGAGTGTCCTGGACGAATTCAGTTGGACAAAACCGTCCCTAGGCGCTGACTCGAAATCAGTAGAGAACTGGCCTCGAAAACTCTCTAAAACTCTCGAAATAGCTCGGAATCACTTGCTTTCTTTTTCTACTTTTCTCTCACGTTTTTAACTTGGTTTGGACAGGTCTGGATGTGAAGAAATGAGCTGGGGTCATGGGGTATTTATAGGAGACACAAGCCAATCAGCTTCAGGTTGGTGGCAGCCCGTGTGTCGCTTCGCATGGCTCCGGACGCATGCGCGCGGCACCTCGTGCTCCACATGTCAGGCTGCATGTCCAGGACACATGCAGGACACCACCACTCCTCCCACATGTCAGGATGCATGCATGTAGTGCATGCAAGAAGCCACACCAGTACACACATGTCGATCAGCATGCTTCGGTTGCATGCGCGGAGACACCTCGTGCTTGATCGATCCACCTCGTGCTTCTACATGTCAGGCTGCATGTACTGCTTCCATGCACGGTGACACCTCGAGCTTCTGTAGACACCTCGAGCTTCTTGGTCGGTTTATGCGATTTTTGACCCTTCCGGCAAATTTCTAACCCGTGATCAATCCCGAATATTTTTCCGCTCCCGTTCTGATGCTCTAAATATTTTTAATAGACTCCAGATGAATTCTGATATCCTGTAAAAATATTTCCCGAGCCTCCGGCTTCCTCAAAGAATTCCATAATACCGAAATTAGGGTTTTCGTCCAATTTCGGGTTTTCCCGTCGTGCTTCGATCCCGTCGTGCTTGCTTCCCGTCCTGCTTAATTCCCGTCCTACTTCCAACTTATTACGTCTCCAGAATAATATTTTACTGATACGAAGATTTTCCGAGAAAACTTCGTGATGAAGAAACGTCGGTCTTCAAAAACGTCGAGCTTCTGAAACGTCGTGCTTCCAAAAATGTTGTGCTTCCAAAACGTCTGTCTGATCAATCTAAGACATCTTCTAACTATGGTCGAGCAACTTATTCGACTCATAGTTCACCCACAATCACTTCTTCGCCCACCTCGTACTTTAAAACTTCTCGTTCGATCCTTATTGCCCGCGACTCGACCACCACAAAGACACTCGACCATTCTTTTTTTTCTTTTTTTAACGGGTTTCTACAGCCACGCCTTCAAATATCACCTTTACATCCAGTACCACGAAGAGGCATTTGCCCAACTCGAAGAGTCTAATCCAAAAACTAACATCTATCGAAAACACATCCTTCACGAAGGTTCGAACCCAACGGTAAGCTCACTAATACTTACCATACCATTTGTTCCTGATCGCAACAAGCAAACTCTAACGACCTAAACTGACTTAGCCATCTTCCTCCTTAGAGATAGGCACTCAGACATCCAACACAAGGACAATAGTGCGCTATAAAAGCGATCCAAAATTTTGGTCAGTACTTCCAAAGACTTTAAAATTGTCTTTGGAGAGATACTCAGTTCACGATCAATGCAAGTCACATAAGGCGAGATCTCTTCACAGACTTCAATATTGAAATGGAACCTGATCGAAACCGCAACGGTGATTTAAGCCGAAACAATCATCGCAAACTTTGAACTGATAGTAAGTCTAGGTATAACCCTAAACCTAGAACACGGGTCTCGAACATCTCTAGGCATAGTATCAATGAACCCAATACGAGATTCCAAAACATGTCTCTATATTGATATTTGCGCTTTTATGAGACTTTTCGAGCAAAAGTCTTTGGACATTCTCATCTTACACAACGATCCGCTGAACGTCAAAAATGAGACAAAAACTCACACTCTTATAAATCCAAAACAAACCGCGTATAGGGCTAATCTCGAAGCCAACAAAGGTCCACACGATACATAACTAGACCGTAAAGTTCCCACTGGAATACAAGTCGTAAGAACCATTAGCTCCATAACGAAATACGAAAGGCTTGATCCCTTCATAAGGCGCAGTCCCAATCTTATCACATTCCTTTCTTATGAGAAAAGTACATTGAGCCAACCACTTCAGCTTTCGAAAAAAAACTGGTTTCGCCAACAAACCTTTTAGCCATTGATTCCACCTAACACACCTATCAATACCTCACAAGAATTACACGTAAAATCTTACAAGCTGGGGATCTAACTGTTGGGGTCAAAATCGGTTTAGCAAAATCAACAGCTAAAATCCTCCGACAAATTAAGCCTTAAGAAAATTTGAACCGAAAATGTCAAAGAAACTATATGGCCATGGCCAGACCTATTTTCATAAGGTAACAAGAACAAACTACGTATTTTTCATCCAGACAAGAAATGAAATAGTTTCTATCCAAACATGAAAAGTTTGGAAAAATGTTCTTGCGGAAGGTTTTTGCGATACATAACCTTGAAATCAACATCTAGAATTGCATCTCTTAAGTAAACATCTCGAGATAACTCCCAGAAAAGCCTTGAACCGAAAACTCCCGAGCATCGAAACAATTAAATCGGGAACCATCCGACCGATCCAACTCACCATTGGGCGAGTTGGACAAACCTTATCCAATTCGCCCGATGGTTAATTGGATCAGTCCCGTGCCCTGCATTCTTACCTCCGGAACTCTATCCTTTGAGCCTCGGTCAAACAGTCTCTTGTTTCGCCTCGATCGAAGTTACCGTTGAAACTTTGCGAAAAGAATGACAAATGCTTATTTTCTCGTATAGTGTCGTACTGAAGGTTATTCTTCCGAAAAAGAAATCGTAAAAACGTTTTCGTCGAAAACGGCCCAAAGGGTCTAAAACGCAGCAAAAACCCACTTACGATTTTTAACAAAATATCGGCCCGAAGC
The DNA here is from genome assembly GCF_020379485.1 of Brassica napus. Taxonomy (NCBI): domain Eukaryota; kingdom Viridiplantae; phylum Streptophyta; class Magnoliopsida; order Brassicales; family Brassicaceae; genus Brassica; species Brassica napus. Next base: position 29,403,689 of record NC_063448.1, on the reverse strand, counting down.
CACTATGATGGTTTATCGAATATTCGCGAGAATAGATAAATGTTAATTTCAATGATAAATATCAAGTTTCAAAGGATAATCATGAAGACCGGAAAAATGGAATATTTCCGCGAAAAGAAGAACTCGACCCAAGAGCGGAAAAGGAAGGCCCAAACCGACCTAGGAGGCATTTATAAGGGGAGCTAAGACAAGGAGCGCCGGGATCCAAAAATTTAGACCTAGGAGATTTCTATTAACTTTAGGAGAGTTTATGACTTAGGTGGCTAGACTATCAAGTTCCATACTTTGAACGTTTTTCTACTTTGTTATGCGATTCTCCGCTGTTAATAATTTCATGTTCATCCTATTTTCGGTGAGACTCTGTATCTCAATTCATATTATTCAAGAAAATGCCTCTGTACAATTTACCATCGATATCTTGTTATCTCTTTGTTTTTTGTATTCGTGTGTTTACGCAGATAATCCGGATCCTCGAGGAAAGTCTAGAATCTTGGCTTTCCTGCATTTACTAAAATCGACGGTGTGAATTTCGGTTCCCACAGTTTGGGGCTAGAAGGAGGAGGGGACGGATTCTCTAACTCAAAGATCACTGAACGATCAACGAGCGATATGCCTAGCCTTACTGGCAGCGACGTCATCTCGTTCAAGGAAAGAGCAACGGCCGATCAGGCCAAACCTCGAAACGATCTCCTTGTCATCGAGCTGACGATCCAGGATATCGATGTAGCAAGAATATTAGTCGACACTGGAAGCTCGGCTGATATTATCTTCAAAACCACCCTCAAGAGAATGGAAATCAGCCTGTCTGAAATCGCAGAAAACCCTAGCCCGCTAGTAGGACTCTCGGGGGAAACCACCATGACTCTCGGATCAGTTAACCTCATAGTTAAGGCCGGGAGCAAAAACAAAAGTCGTGGAGTTTGTAGTCATCAATCGCCCCGCATCGTACAACGAAATCGTGGGTACTCCATGGCTGAACTCTATGCAAGCAGTTCTGTCAACTTTCCACATGTGCCTCAAATTTCCAACTCCTTATGGAATCGAGACAATCTGGGGAGATTGGAGAATGTCGCAAGTTTTTTTCGCCGCAGAATTAAAACTGAAAACTTCGTTGGTCGAAACTTCTCCCAAAAAGAAAAAGAAACCGTCCCCCGTCGACGATGCCCTGGAACCAATTGAAACCAAAACTTTGTGGCAAGCGCGAAGGGCAGAGGTCTTAGATGAAAAATGCGAACCAACTTGCGAGCCTGTAGTCTCGGTATCTCTCGACGAAGCATTCCCAGAAAGCTGCATCGGGATTGGCGCTAACCTCTGCGAACCTTTAAAGACATAGCTTATAACCTGCGTAAAAGAGAACCTTCACATGTTCGCTTGGGCCGCAGAGTATATGCCAGGGATTGACATCAACATAACATGTCATGAACTCAACGTCGATCCTACTTTCATACATGTCAAACAAAAAATATGAAAGCTAGGACCCGAACGTGCCACTACAGTCAACGAAGAAGTCCAGAAGCTCCTCAAGGTAGGCTCGATAACAGAGGTCAGATACCCGGACTGGCTCGCCAATCCCGTCGTCGTAAAAAAAAAAATGGAAAGTGGCGAGTCTGTGTCGATTTCACCGACCTCAATAAAGCCTGCCCGAAAGATAGCTTCCCACTACCGCACATCGATCGTCTAGTCGAAGCGACGACTGGAAACAAGCCCATGCCTTTCATGGATGCCTTTTCGGGTTACAATTAGATCATGATGAATCCCGACGATTAAAAAACTGCATTCATCACAGATCGCAGCACGTATTGCTACAAAGTAATACCTTTCAGTTTGAAGAATGCAGGTGCAACCTATCAACAACTCGTCAACCGTATGTTTTCCGACCAGCTCGGAAAAATTATGGAGGTTTATATTGATGATATGCTTGTTAAATCTCTCGAAGAAAAGGACCACGAAATCCACCTTAAAAAGTGTTTCGAGAGATTAAACTTGCATAACATGAAGCTGAATCCGGCGAAATGCAGATTTGTTGTCGCATCAGGCGAATTCCTCGGATATCTCGTAACATATAGAGGAATTGAAGCGAATCCGAAGAAAATCAACTCACTAATCCAAATGGCATTCCTCAAAACGAAACGGGAAGTGTAAAGATAGACAAGAAGAGTCGCGGCACTCAATTGTTTCATATCGCGATCAACCGATAAATGTCTACCCTTCTACGAGACTTTGAACGGGAACAAAAAGTTCGAATGATCTGAAGAGTGCGAAAAAGCTTTCCAACAGCTAAAACACTACCTGGCCACTCCTCATGTTCTAGCAAAACCAGTGAAGGGAGAGCCCTTATTTCTGTATATCGCAGTTTCAGCAACAGCTGTTAGCGGCGTCCTCATAAGGGAAGAACGTGGAGAACAAAAACCAATTTTTTACGTAAGTAAAACCTTGTTGGACGCCGAGACGCAATATCCACTGATGGAAAAATTAGCACTCGCAGTGTTAATGTCGGCTCGAAAGTTAAGGTCGTATTTCCAGTCACACGCGATTGTGATCCTCATTACATTCTCGCTTCAGACTATCCTGCATAGCCCCAGTCAAACGGGGAGACTAGCAAAATGGGTGGTTGAACTAAGTGAATATGATATCGAGTACTTGCTGAGTTCTTGCTCGAGCTCCCAATCTCGACATGGATTCTTCACGTCGACGGATTTTCATCCAAACAAGGTTCAGGAATCGGGATTCGACTTACATCACCAACCGGAGAAGTATTAGAACAATCTTTTCGGCTAGTCTTTCACGCTTCTAGCAACGAAGCTGAATACGAAGCGCTTATCGCCGGATTACGGTTAGCTCACGGGATCAAAATACGCAACATCCACGCTTATTGCGATTCTCAACTGATCGCGATTCAATTCAGTGGCGAATACGAAGCCAGAGACGAAAGAATGCACTCATACCTGAAACTTGTCCAAGATCTCGCCAAAGATTTTGATCAATTTGCTGAGACACGAATCCCCCGCTCTGATTACGCACCGGCCGACGCTTTGGCGGCCCTGGCATCAAGCTTAGATTCGGGCCTTAGACGAGTAATCCATGTAGAGTTCATAGAACACCCAAGCATCGGACCGCCGATCATCGTAAACTTGATCAATTCTCAAGACGGCGATATCGACGAAGTTAATCTCCATCCCGAAGAAAGCGCGGAACAATCCGAATACGGCTGCGATAAACCATGGTTAGGGACGATCCGAGCATACATCGCTGACGGAACACTTCGATTAGAAAAATGGGATGTCCGGAAAGTCAAGAACCAGGCCGCGCGATACTTTCTCGTAGACAGAAAAATTTACAAATGGAGATTCTTCTGACCACTTATGACGTACGTAGAAAAAGATAAAGCAAGGAAAGTCATGAACAAAATCCATGCCGAATCTTGCAAAAATCACTCCGGCGGAAGATAAAACGCCACGGTTACTACTGGCCAACAATGATTAATGATTGCGAGAGATTCGCACGAAAATGCGAGAAATGCCAGAGACACACACTAACAATCCATCAACCCGCAGAGGTCCTCTCATCAATTTCATCTCCCTACACATTCATGCGTTGGTCGATGAATATAATCGGCCCCTTACACAACTTGAAAAAAAAAAGATTTATTTTAGTCTTAACCGACTTTTTCTCAAAATAAGTGGAAGCTGAATCTTACGCAAGCATTAAAAACGCCCAAGTCGAAAGCTTCGTATGGAGAAACATCATATGTAGACATGGAGTCCCATACCAGATCGTAACGGACAATGGCTCCCAGTTTATTTCAACCAGATTCGAAGCATTTTGCGAAAAATGGAAAATACGATTAACAAAATCGACTCACAGATACCCGCAGGGAAACGGTCAGGCTGAAACCATCAACAAAACTGTCCTAGATGGCCTCAAAAAATGCCTAGACGCTAAAAAGGGACGGTGGGCCAAAGAACTTGAAGGAGTCCTTTGGTCCCATCAGACGACTCCAAGGCAGGCAACGGGTGAAACCCCCTTCGCCCTCGTCTACGGAACAGAATGTATGATCCTGGCAGAAGTCGAATTCCCACGAGTGCAGAGGAGATTGCTTCCCGAACGGGAAGACCAGAACAATCTCATGCTCCTAAATGATCTCAACCTCATCAACGAGCGTCGAGATCAAGCACTCACATGAATTCAAAACTATCAACAAGCAACAGCGAAATACTACAACTCGCACGTTCGTAATCGCATGTTCCACAAGGGCGATTTAGTTTTAAGCAAAGTTTTCCAAAACACTGCCAAACGAAACGCGGGAATACTCGGAGCAAACTGGGAAGGGCCATACAAAGTTATAAAAGTGGTCCGACCAAATGCATACCAAATCGCCAACACACAGGGAGTTAAGATTACGAGAACATGGAACGTGATGCACCCTAAAAAATACTATCGCTAAGCAAACAAATCTCACCCAACTGAACTAAGAGATGGCTTGATCCCCGAAAGGGGTACGTAGGCAACTTGTCGCAAGGCAAGTTCAGCTATCCCATTCTCTAAAAAAGGGGGGGAGTGGGTACGTATACGTATACTCGTATACTCCCACATTTTAAAATACTCGTCCTTGTACTCGATATTGTTCAAAAAAATTCCGATGATAACAAAACGCAATAAAATAACGCAAACTTCTTTTATCGCGTATCTCAATCTCTCGCATCTGCAATAGAAATCTTCGATTCGCTCAAAAACTACTTCAACGGAAACAACACTTCTGACTACAACATCCGAGATAAAAAAAAATGTTCATCCAACACAGGATGAAGACTATACCCTTGCAACACCGTGAAACATCGCCAAGCCCGTAAACATCTCAAAATACAAAATGCGGCCTGCCAAAGAAAATAAATTTTTGGAATCGCGAGACGTCACAGACGCCTAAAAAACCATTTTTCAACAAAATTACCTTCCTCGATAAAGACACCTTCTTTGGAGACCAAACAATCATACGCACTAACACCTATTCTTCGCGAAGACTCAAAAATGGTAATATCTACCATTACGTTTGTTGCTGATCACAACAAACTCTTAACATCCTAAACAGACCCAGCAATCTCATAGAGATAGCTCTCAGACATCCGACACAAGGATAATAGCGCTATAAAAGAAATCCAAAATTTTGGTCAGCACTTCCTCAACTTAAAAATTGTCGTTGGAGAGATGCTCGATTCTTACTAGACAAGTCGAATAAGCTGAAAACCTAACGCGGACTTTAAATCGGTGCGAATCATGTTTAGATCGCACACGGGATACGTAAGCTGAAGTAGTCATCGCACACCCTAAAACTGACGGTAAACCTAGGTCTTATCCTAAACCCAGCACAGTGGTCTTTAACATCTCAAGGCATGGTATTTGACAATACGAGATCCCAAAAGTTGCATCTCCGTATATTCCTACGTTCACGCATCTTCGTAAAAATAAAAGAATTTTTGAATTTCTTCGCCCAAGACGAACAAAAAACTCGTAAACTTTCTAAAAGTATTGTTCATTTAACGATAAAGCCACAATGTGGCAGGGATTCAAAGCCACACGCGGCCAGTCCCCAAAACAAAACAAAACAAAAAACATAAAACGGCCACACTTGGTCGGAACAACCATAAACAAAATAAACTAATATCCCGAACGGGATCACCACCTCACTCATCCAAATACGGAACATCACCATCACCCATCACCTCATCCGAGATCGGGACTGCATCGCCCTCTCCTCCGCTAGCCACGAGACCCGGCTCCTCGGGGTCGACAGGCAGCGGCGGGAGAACACATTCGGACTTCATTCCAGCAAGAATCAGATCGAAGTCTCCCTCAGCAACGACCAACTCCTCACTTGTTCCTCCCTCGACGACCGTCGGGGCCAAGTTCCTGCCACGGATCTCCGTCAAGGAGTCAAGAGAAACAACTATCCTCGTCAAACGAGCCTGAAATTCGATGCGAAGAGCATCCCTCACTTCGGCCGTAGCCTCTTCGATCATGCGGCTCGTCGAGCCGGGACCGCTTTTAACCTGACGCTGAAGTTTACGCATTTATGAGGACTTAGCCTTCTTCGTTTGCTTCGCCTTCAGTAAAGAACTCGGAGTCTTCCCAAGGTCTCGCTCGAGCTCACCAATCCGGGCCTCCATCTGCAACACTTCAAGGGAGTGAGCACCTTCAATAGCCTTTGACGCCTCCTCAAGCTGCGACAACTGACTATGTGACTCCGCTAGCTCCTTCGTAACACGCTCAACCTGTGACCCGCAATAGTTAATCATCCCATCGATCAGCGATACGAACTGCGTACGAAAATGGGAGGGTAAGAGAAGAACGAACATTCTAACGAGAAAGAAGAGGTTCCTGAAACAAACCTTGGCACGATGCTGCGGAATCAGACCTGAGCCGGACACTCCTAACAACGAAGGCCCCATCTCCACACTCTTGGCACTCTTTCTCTTCCTGGCTGCGTCGGGAATAGCGCAAGGCCTCTAGAGACCTCTCAGTGAAACAGTAGGAGTAGCGCTGGGAGCACGTATCCCAAGGACAATCCCTCTCTTGGACGGAGGAGGAGGCACCGATTCAGGAGCCACCTCGCTGTCGTCAACAGGAACCGGAGTCGTAGACGAACCCGACGGTTGCGCAGCTATCTCAGAAACGGGCAACGTTGCAATGGCCCCGTCATCGGAACCAACCACTATAGAAGACGGTGCTACAGCCACCAGATTTGGCACATCGGCCGGAGCAGGAGGGCTCGACGTCTCAGCATGTGTGGAACTCTCCTTATCAGCGTCTTCATGATCCAACTCAGTCTGGAAAGCGAGGAACTCGGCTATGTGGTCAGGCATGGCGGCAGGAGCACGAGAGTCTGAAGTACTAGCATTAAGGGCCTAGCCCATCTCGACGTCGCAGTTCCTTTTCTCACCATGGGAAGAAGACATCTTAGCTTGAGAAGATTCTTAGAGAGAAAAGAGAGAAAGTTTGGAGAGTAATGAGATTGTGGGAGGAATGAAGGATGATGAGCCAATACTTATAGAAAAATAAAGATTGGCGACTTCCTTCATTAAAATTATCGGCAAGAGTTTTCGAGAAAGAAAGGAAAAAACAGTCATAGTCGTAGATTCCAACTAAACACATCACTCGCCCAAAAAGATCGTATTCGAAACTTGCGAGCTGGGGGGCTAACTGTTGGGGTCAAAAAAGGTAACCTTGAAATCAACGTCTAGGATTGCATCTCTTAAGGAAACTTCTCGAGATAACTCTGAGAAAAGCCTTGAACCGAAAATTCTCGAGCATCGAAACAATTAAACCGGAAACCATCCGACCGATCCAATTCGCCAGTGGGCGAGTTGGAGAAACCTTATCCAACTCACTCAACGGCGAGTTGGATCGTCCAATCCAACTTGCCGTTGGGCGAGTTCGATAAGCGTTATCCAAAATATAAGGAAGCCACGTCACACGTTTATGACCACATACATTTGCACTTTGTGTTCTATTCCACATCGCCGAAATAGTATAAGATTATAACTTCATCCACATACCCTAATACTAAACATTACCCCAATTCCAACCCTTATGATGAACCCTAAGGAACAAACACTCGACCGGTACAGGTGATATGGACTCGATCCGGAAGAATTGAGAACTGATGGGATGAACGGTGACACAAAGGGTTGCGGATGGCCCAATGATTTTACCAGAGATTTCGTCTTCTGCTTGATGTGACACACAAGTCCAGCAAGACGAAAGGGAATTCACTCGGAGATAACCTCACCAAGGGAACAAGAGTGTTCTAAGCAAAGAACAAAGAGAGTAAAAACTCAAAAAAATGAATAAGAAAAAATCGATTACTTAATTCCATGGATGTGTTCTCATACTTATACAACTTGTAGTCAAAGAGAATAAATAGAAATGTATGAAAAAGAGACATAGAAAATAGATAATTGACCATATCTAGTCAAAGCACAGAAAATAATGTTGATTGGTCGATGAACCCTTCGACTACTCTCATCCAGGTTCAATGAACCTTGCTGCACGTCCGGCGGTAAGGAGCAGTACACACCCGGTATGGTCTGTATGGTCGGATGGGTGATTCTCACGAAATTGATCTGGACCAAATGAAGGCTAAGTCATCCGATAGCTTCTGTATCCTTGCCTTAGAGAGATTTGGGTGATCAAAGTCCATGAACTGATCGAAGTGTCGGATCAGTTCATCAGTACGGTCGCCGGTACGGTCCAAATGGGCCAAAAGAGAGAATCCACGGTCGGATTCTGATTCCACTTGTTCGAAGTCGATTCTGGCTTGACCGTTGGTCTTAGAATGGTGAGTTGGTCGGGAAAGACGAGTTCCAGTTCGGTCAATTCGGTCGTCAGGTCGTTGTTCCTGCTGAAGTTCCATTCCGTACGTTTGTGGGTCGATTCGGTACACGGCCCAGCCAGTCTGTGCGGTACGGTCAGGAAACTGAACCTCAGCTGAAAAGTTTGGGACATCCTGATCTACATGCTGGTCTGGTTCCATGGATTGGTCAATGGTTTGGGTTACATCACCTTATATACTAAACATTTTTCCAACCCCACCCCGACCTATAAACCCTAAACCCTAAACCCTAATCAATAAACCTGAAACTCAAATATAAATCATAAACTTAAATAGAATGAAACAAAATAAATATCATAGTATATGTTAGTGAAATTATAAAAGGTATATGATTTCATGGAAGAAGTTAATGCTGACATCAACCATACCTCCTCACCTTCTAAATACTAAACCATAAACTCTATTCACTAAACCCTAAACCCAAATATAAACCCAAAACTCAAATAGAATGGAACAAAATAAATAGCACAGTACATATTAGTGAAATTATATTATGATTGCATGAAAGAAGATAATGATGACCCCAGTCTCAATTCCTACCTTCCAAATACTAATCACTCAATCCTAAACCCAAATATAAACCATAAACTCAAATATAAATCTATGTTCCCTAAATACTAACACTACCCAACTCCAACTCATAAATACTAAACCCTAAACCCCAATCACTAAATCATAAACTCAAATATAAACTATAACTAAATTTTAACCGTCATGTCAGTCGGGATATTTATATTTGATATTATTAAACTAAATAACATATACTATACTATAACTTCATTCCACTGAATATAGTATAGTCGGTGATTCTATCTTTTTATCTTCTTATTTTTTCAGACATGGCGGCATGCAGTCACCGGTCCAGCGTTGTTATTCCTAACCACCAACAAAAACTTATTGGTTGAAATTCTCTTCTTGAATACGAATCTCTGAAAGTGAATCGGGAATCGTGACTTCGCCTTGCAGTCAATGTGGTGTCGTCTTATTCCCGCCTCTCAGTTTCAGAGTCCTAGAAACCTCCGCCTTCTCTCACCGCACAAGACTTGGAACTCTGTCTTCTTCTCTCACCGCCGTGAACCCAAACGGTTGCGTCGTGGATCTTGTACATCTTAGATGATACATATTCACCTTTCCCTCTTTACTCTATCCAAAGTTAACTTCAAATGATATGTGAATTAAAAAGAGCCACGATTTATCTTTTACATTAATTAATTATTAATTTTAAATTGTTTTGGTTGCAGGTTTCATCATTTGTTTAAAAAGGTACAATTGTATTATTATGGAAAATATATGTTGTAAGTAGGTCAAAACGCTAGACAATGAATTATAGAATTTTTTTTACGCTATAAAGTGCAATTTTCCTTATGAGATGATCTAAATTCTAAGAACGTATAGGATTGTTGTCTGGTGAAGGTCGTTTGATCTAATCAGAGCCGTACAAATGTAACAAACGTGGCTTTATAGTAATGAAGCCACGTAATGCTGACGTGGTAGTGGTCGACGTATCTTCTTATCATTTCCTCGAACAGAAGAGACAAGAACCGATTGGGAGAGATTCTTACCGTCCCACTTTCTCCTCTTCTTTTGTCTGATAAACCCCAAATCAAGGCATGTTGGGAAAATTATCCAATATCGATGAGATGAAGATGGTATTAGACAACTAGAAAATTTAAGAAGAAGACTCTTAATATTTAGGAAAGGGTTTACTACAAAGATTTTGTTTTTGGAAACTCTCTCTTACAAATATTTTCTCTCTTTGTTTTTCTTGATTCTTGGATGATTACAAATGGTGCTAAGCACCCCTATTTATACTAGTAAGTGGAGACTACAAGTTAGTTCTACACACTTCCTTTTCTACACACTTCTTCATCCTTCTCCATTTTTCTCTAGATATTTCTTCTTCTTCTTGGGCTTCTTGGGTCTTGGGCTAATGAGGGAAAAACCCAACAAATCTCCCCCTTCCCGATTTAGCCCGAAACCGTTGCCATCCCAGTGCCTTTGCAGCAATCTTCAAACTTCTTCAGCGGTAATACCTTGGTCATAAAGTCTGACCAGTTTTTGTCGGTGTGTACCTTTGTGAGATGTATGAGCTTCTCTTCAAGAACTTCTCGGATCCAGTGATGTCGGATATCAATGTGCTTTGAGCGAGAGTGAAACGTTGGATTCTTTGCTAAGTGAATAGCACTTTGGTTGTCACATAGCATGTTGTACTTGTCTTGCTTTACTCTCAACTCAAGCAAGAAGTTCTTCATCCATAGCATCTCCTTGCATGCTTCCGTTGCTGCGATGTACTCCGCTTCCGTTGTGGATAAGGCAACACACTTTTGTAATTTCGATTGCCAGGAAACAGCTCCCCCTGCAAAGGTAGTCACAAATCCTGATGTTGATTTCCTTGAATCTTTATCACCAGCCCAATCTGCATCGGTGTAACCGTTCAGCTCCAATTTTCCATTGCCAAAACATAGACACTTCTTCGTTGTGCCTCGTAGATAGCGTAGGATCCACTTAACTGCTTTCCAATGCTCCTTTCCTGGATTCGCTAGAAAGCGACTCACAACTCCTACTGCATAGGCAATGTCCGGTCTGGTGCACACCATAGCATACATGAGACTGCCTACTGCTGATGCATATGGGGTAGTCTTCATTTCTTCTTTCTCTTTCTCACTTGTTGGACTTTGCTCCGAACATAACTTGAAATGTCCACCAAGTGGAGTGTTCACTGGCTTTGCCTTATTCATGTTGAATCTCTCCAACACCCTTTCAACATATCGTTCTTGGGATAACCACAAAAGCTTCTTTGGTCTATCCCGAGTGATTTTCATTCCAAGAATCTGTCTCGCTTGCCCCAAATCTTTCATTGCAAAGGACTCTCCTAGGTCATTCTTCAATGCGGCTATTTTGTTGCGATCTTGGCCCACAATCAACATATCATCAACATAGAGTAATAATATGAGAAAGTCGCCGCTTTCGTACCTCTTTATAAAAACGCAATGATCGTTCTTGGTTTTCTTGAAGTTGTGATCCACCATGAAGGAGTCAAACTTCTTATACCATTGTCTTGGGGCTTGCTTGAGACCGTAAAGACTCTTCTTTAATCGGCACACCAAGTCTTCTTTTCCTGGAACCTTGAATCCTTCAGGTTGCTCCATATAGATCTCCTCCTCGAGTTCACCATGTAGAAAGGCCGTCTTGACATCGAGTTGTTCAATCTCCAAGTCTAGAACTGCTGCTAGACCAAGAACCACTCGGATAGAGGACATCTTCACCACTGGAGAGAATATTTCTTCAAAATCTATGCCTTTCTTTTGGTTGAATCCTTTCACAACCAATCGAGCTTTGTATCTTGGATTTGAGCTTTTCTCTTCATACTTCAACCTGTACACCCACTTGTTCTTCAAGGCTCTCTTTCCTTTTGGTAGCTTCATCAGCTCATAAGTGTGATTATCATGCAAGGATTGCATTTCATCTTGCATAGCTTCAACCCACTCATCTCTATGAGTGTCTCCTATGGCCTCCTCATAGCTTTGAGGCTCCCCCTCATCTGTAAGATTAACGTACTCATCTCGATAATATCTTACAGATGGTCTTGTCTCTCTTCCAGACCTTCTTGGCTCATGTTCTTCCTCTGGCTCCACTTGAACTTCTTCTTCACCTTCATCACCATTCGGATCCATGATAGGATCCCCTTCGCCATCATCTCCAATCACTTGTTCATGATCTTGAGGCTTATGAGAATCTTCATTCCTTACAACCCTTAGCTTTGGTTTCTTTGATTTGTTGATGTCTTCGATTGTTTGATCTTCGAAGAAAACAACATCTCTGCTCCGGATAATTTTTCTGTTAACCGGATCCCAAAGCCGATAGCCGAAATCATCTCTTGGTGACCCAAGATAGATGCACTCTTTAGTCTTGGAGTCTAGCTTGGCTCGTTCATCCTTAGGTATATGGACAAACGCTCTGCAACCGAACACCTTCAAATGGTTGTAAGAGACCTTCTTACCCGACCAAACTTCCTCCGGGACATCGCCTTCCAAAGGAACTGATGGTGTAAGATTTATGACGTCCACTGCAGTCTTTATGGCTTCTCCCCAAAATGGTTTGGGTAGTTTAGCGTGAGAGAGCATGCACCGAACTCTTTCTGTGATCGTTCGATTCATTCTTTCAGCTAGCCCGTTCAGTTGTGGCGTCTTTGGTGGTGTCTTCTCCATCCTGATTCCATGAGCTTTGCAAAACGCTTCAAAGGGACCTCGGTACTCTCCACCATTGTCAGATCGAACACACTTGAGTTTTTGACCCGTACTTCGCTCTGCTTGGGCTACAAACTCCTTGAAAGCATCAAGAACTTGATCTTTTGACTTCAAAAGGTATACCCATACCTTCCTTGAATGGTCATCAATAAAGGTGACGAAATATGATGCCCCTCCATTGGATTTCTCGGACATGGAGCATACGTCAGTATGCACAAGATCAAGAATATGCTTTCTTCTCATAGGCGTAGATGATCTTCGGAAAGCGACCCTATGTTGTTTTCCGGCTAAGCAATCATGACATGGTGAGAGAGAAATACCTTTCATATCAGGAAGAAGTTTCTTGCTAGAAAGTATACTTAAACCTTTCTCACTCATATGCCCGAGTCTTCGGTGCCATATATCGATGTCATCACTTGCAACGTTTACTTCTTCCTTGCAAAGCTTGGCTTGAGTCACGTATAATGAGCCTTCTTTTCTTCCTCGAGCCATGATCAAACTTCCTTTGGTTAACTTCCATTTGCCACCACCAAAATGACTGTCCAAGCCGACATCATCGAGCTTTCCGGTTGATATGAGATTGAGTCGCATGTCGGGAACATGTCTCACATCCTTGAGAACTATCTTACATCCAGTGTTTGATGTAAGAATAACATCCCCCTTTCCAATGATCTTGCTTCTTCCTTGATTTCCCATTTGAACATTACCAAAGTCACCACTTTGATAGGTTGTGAAGAAGCTTCCATGAGGGGTGACGTGAAAAGAAGCACCAGAATCAACGATCCATGAGCTATCATCAGAGCTAAGATTACATTCTCCAACGAGATATAATTCTTCGCTCTGGTCTTCCACAATGGTGGTAGTCTTTTCTTCATGCTTCTTTGTAGGATTGAACCGGTCTGGTTTGATATTACCGGCTTGTTTGTCTTTCTTGAAAAACCGACATTCCGACTTCATGTGACCCTGTTTGCCACAGTAATAGCAAGTAACTCTCGGACGTGACTTGGATCTTCCTCGAGATTGGTCTCGTCCTCTGCTTCGGTTTTGACCACGAGTCTCTTCTCTACCTCGTCTATCAACAATGTTAGCTTCTGAATATGAACTCGAACCTCGTTCCTTCCTGCGAACTTCTTCGTTTAGAAGGCTATCAGTGACGGTGTCCATGGTAAGCTTTCCCTCCGGTGCTGAATTGCTTAGAGTGACAACTAGTGTGTCCCAACTCTCCGGCAGTGAACTGAGGAGTAAAAGGGCTTGCATTTCGTCTTCAACCTTCATATCAACTTTGTTAAGCTGATTTACAATCCCCTTGAAATTGTTCAAGTGCTCCATCATGCTCTGGCCATCCTTGTACTCCAACTTTACCAACCGTCGAACAAGAAGAGCTTTGTTTCGAGGTGTTTTCTTTTGAATCATGGATTCAAGTTTTGTCCATAATTCAAAAGCATTTGTGTAGGTAGAGACATGTTCAAAAAGAGATCGGTCGACATACTTACGGATTACGGCAACCGCCTTTCTATTAAGAATCTCCCATGCTTTATCATCCTTTCCTTCCGGCTTATCCTTCATGATGATGGGCTCATGCAAATCCTTACAATAAAGGTGATCTTCCATCATCGGTTTCCAATAAGAGAAGTTGTCCGTCGTGAGCTTGAACATGTCACCTTCAAAGGTAACGGTGGCCTCCATCTTCACTTCTTCAAAGATAACGGTAACCTTGCTCTGATACCAGCTGTTGGGAAAATTATCCAATATCGATGAGATGAAGATGGTATTAGACAACTAGAAAATTTAAGAAGAAGACTCTTAATATTTAGGAAAGGGTTTACTACAAAGATTTTGTTTTTGGAAACTCTCTCTTACAAATATTTTCTCTCTTTGTTTTTCTTGATTCTTGGATGATTACAAATGGTGCTAAGCACCCCTATTTATACTAGTAAGTGGAGACTACAAGTTAGTTCTACACACTTCCTTTTCTACACACTTCTTCATCCTTCTCCATTTTTCTCTAGATATTTCTTCTTCTTCTTGGGCTTCTTGGGTCTTGGGCTAATGAGGGAAAAACCCAACAAGGCAGAATATCCAGAAAGAAAAAAAGAGCTCATAAACCCTAAAGTCTGAATAATAATTATAGAAACGAAACGATTATAGAATCTAGAAGAACGATCTGAAGCTTGAAGTTAGCTCATTTCTAGGTGGGTTCGTTGAGAAAACACCTTCTTCTTCTCGGTTTCACTTCACTATGATTCTGTGTTCAAATTCCAAGTAAAGCGTTGATGTTGATGAAAGAAGGATCAGAAATAACATTGAGGGTCTCGAAAGTCAGTTTCTATTCCACTGTTCGTACAAAAGTAAGGATTTTTGCGTAATTGTTTGTAGGTGTTTAGACAAAACTGGGTGAGGAAATCTTGTAAGTATGTCGAGCAAAACACCACGGGATGTCCTAGAAGGTCTGGTCAAAGATACTTCGCTCAAATGGTTGCTTGGGAAGCAAACTTCTATGGATGATGAAATCGAGGAGATTGAGAATTCTCCTTCCGCTGGATCGAACTGGATACCTGAGCTTTCTCCAGTGGCAAACGTGGTTACCCGCAGGTGTTCAAAGTAAGATGATTTTGGTTTTGATGTTAATGTTAGAAAAAAAGCCAAAGCCCCTTTTGGTTTGGTTTCTGTATAGTGATGTGGAGACATTTGTTTTGTTGCAGAATACTTGGCGTCTCTGTAAACGAGCTGCAAGATAGTTTCAGACAGGAGGCGTCTGGATCTGTGAAGCAGCCTTCAATGTTTCCGCGCAACTTTCTAGAGTACTGCTGTTTCAGGGCACTTGCTCTCTCTGTGGGAGTCACAGGTCATCTAAGTGATAAGACGTTTCGGCGTTTAACTTTCGACATGATGGTTGCTTGGGAGGTCCCTTCCGCTGCTAGCCAGTCATTGCTCAGTGTAAGCCACTTTTGATCTCTTCCTTTTTGCGATCTGGGTTAGACAAGACCTGATCTGATCGTCGTGGAAGCAGGTTGATGGGGATCCAACCGTCGGATTAGAAGCCTTTTCCCGGATTGCTCCAGCTGTTCCGATAATAGCTGATGTCATCATATGCGAAAACTTGTTTGGGGTTCTGCAGGCTTCTTCTTCTTCATCAAATGGTCTTCGGCTTCATTTCTCTGTTTATGACAAGTACTTGTATGGACTTGAAAGGTAAGTGAAAGCTTCCATCTTTAGGAAACACTTTTCATGGGAAAAAAGTTAGTTTTTTTGAATCTGGGAGCAATGTGTAGAGCAATAAAGAAGATGAAGAGCCAGTCCGAGTCATCTCTCCTTTCTTATGTTCGATCAAAAGGACAAAAGATTCTTGAGATCGACGGGACAGTTACTACACAACCAGTTCTTGAACATATTGGAATGTCTACATGGCCAGGTATGTTTTGTACGTGCGCAGCTCAAAGAGTGGTAATAATGATTATTGAATTTAAGTACTGTTAAATGCAGGTCGCTTGATTCTGACTGACCATGCTCTCTATTTTGAGGCTATAAAGGTTGTCTCTTTCGACACACCAAAGCGTTACAGCTTATCTGAAGATCTGAAACAAGTCATTAAACCCGAATTAACCGGTCCTTGGGGGACTCGGCTTTTCGACAAGGCAGTCTCTTACAAATCTATTTCCCTGTAAGGAATGACTCTGATCACGTCAATTAAGAAAAGCTCTGTTTTGTATCAGTTACATGTTTTCAATGGCTCTTGTTTTTATAGACCAGAACCGGTAGTAATGGAGTTCCCGGAGCTCAAGGGCCACACACGAAGAGATTACTGGCTAGCGATAATCCGGGAGGTGTTGTATGTTCACATGTACATGAACAAGTTCAAGATCGGCACCGGTGTGGCAAAAGATGAAGCCATCTCAAAAGCAGTGCTTGGCATTTTGCGCGTGCAAGCCATTCAAGAACTCGGTTTAACAAACCCAGTGCGTTACGAGAACCTTCTCCCCTTCAATCTCTGTGATCAGCTTCCTGGTGGAGATCATATTCTTCAGACGCTTGCAGAGATGTCGAGCTCGAGAGTGCTTGACCGGACAAACAAAGCCAAAGAAGGTAACCTTATTAATTACACACTCTTCCTGGTCTTACAGAATAGCATGTTGATAATTCTTGTTTTTAACAGGGACACTGTACTCTATCTCAGCCTCAGATATGGTTTCCCAGTTGGGTTTGGTGTTTGGAACAAGCCCAAGGAGTAGTCTTGTGGTAGGCGAAGTTGTGGTTGGAGATGTGAACCCATTGGAGAAAGCAGTTAGGCAATCAAGAAAGAACTATGAGAAAGTGGTTTTAGCGCAAGAGACGGTTAATGGAGTCAAAGTTGATGGAATCGACACCAATTTAGCTGTGATGAAGGTATAAACAAAGAGATTCTAACATTTTGCATATCCTCAACAGACTCTTGAGACTGTTTTTCTTTCTGGCAGGAGTTGCTACTTCCAGTAATGGAAATCGGGAACTGGCTTTTGTCGTTAGCGTATTGGGACGATCCAGTGAAGTCTTTTGTCTTGTGTCTCTTCTCAACGTTCATAATTTACAGGTAACATACTTTTAGTTTTGGTTTTTTTTGTTAGTCTAGTTACAATTCTCTGAAATGTAGTATATTGTTTAGGGGATGGGTTGGCTATGTTTTTGCGTTTGCGTCTCTCTTCATAGCGGGTTTCATACTTCTCACAAGATGTTTCAGCAAAAGAGAGAAAGTAATGATCGAGCTGAAAGTTATGGCCCCGGCTCCTATGAACACCATGGAACAGCTTTTAGCAGTTCAAAACGCTATTTCCCAGCTAGAACAGTTAGTCCAGGATGCAAACATTGTTCTCCTCAAGCTCCGAGCTTTACTACTCTCTCTTTTCCCACAGGCAAGTGAGAAGTTTGCGGTTGCAATAGTAGCCGCTTCGACTATGATGTTACTGTTGTCTTGGAACAGATTAATCATGGTGGTATTTCTTGAGCTGTTCACAAGATATTCACCTCCGCGGAGAGCAAGCACAGAGAGACTGATGCGGCGGCTTAGAGAGTGGTGGTTCAGCATTCCTGCCGCTCCTGTGATTCTCGAACAACAGAACAAAGATGATAACAAGAAAACCAAGTAGACGAACCAACTGTGTAACGTTTAATAGTGATGTAATTATTATAGAGAAAGTACTAAACAATGGTAAAATCATCTTGCAAAATTAACCATTTTATTCGTAGTAATAATCACACAACAAAAGTGAAGCCTCTCTTTTTGTCTCATCACTCTAAATCCTCTCGAGTTATGCTTACAAAGCAGCAGCATTTTGCGGCTGCTCAAGCTCGACAGGAGAAGCTGTCCGAAGAGGTTCCTGCAGCTCTGGATTTATTGGAAACAAATGGCACTGTGCGTATTGCGCCATCAATTGATCCACAAGAACTAAAGCCACCATCGCTTCCACCATCGGCACAGCTGCAAGAATAAAACCAGAATCAATAATACTGAGTGGTCAACGTAAAATCCATTCGATGGTTTCAGGTTTATATAGTAACCTCGTGGAACAACGCAGGGATCGTGACGTCCACGAGCAATCATCTCTGTTTCTTGCTTATCCCTGGTTACAGTGTTCTGCTTTCTCTGCACAATGGAAGGAGAAGGCCAGTGTATTAATTAATGATCATCAAACAAACAAACATGTTATTATAACGGTTTTCATCACAAACTTACTCCAATTGTAGATGTTGGTTTGAAGGCTACTCTCATGTTTATTATCTCACCGTTTGATATCCCTCCCTACGCAAATCCGACCAATACCAGCAAAATCTCTCAAGAGACAAGTAGTTCACTGACATATAAAACACACAAGACGCAACAACGAACCTGAATTCCACCGGATCGGTTTGTTTTTGTTCTTATTCTTCCGTTTTCATCGGTATAGAACTCATCATTGTGTTCAAGGCCAGTCAGAAAGGTACCTACGGGTTCATTGCGTATGATTCATTACTGCTCGAGAAGGGGTTTTTCGCTAACTGATCAAGAGCAAAGTTTAACTTTATATACCTGAGAAGCCACTACCAAACTCAAAGCCCTTTGTTGCAGGTAACGACATACAAGCTTTTGCCAGTTCTGCTTCAAGTTTGTCGAACACCGGCGTACCAAGCCCCTGCGCATAATAGTTTTAATGATCATTCGCCACGTTCATGACATCAAACGCACCGGTTAAACTATTTGAATGGAACAGTGTGTTCCTACACGTGGAGCATTCCGAACGATGCAGGTCACAACGCCACCGACCGAGTTCCCTTTAGTCCTGACAGCATCAATCGCAGCTATCATCTTTTCTGCATACTCTGGATTGGGGCACCTGACAATGTTGTTTTCTATCTGCAGGACAAACAAAATGAGGTTAAGAAAGTTACTAGAAGAACCTTAGGAAAATGATAGTGTTAAGTGTATGAAAGTCGCACCTGTTCGAGTGTCAGATTCTCGTGGTCTACCAAATCCTCTGGAAGTACAACTTGGTGGACTTGGGAGACATAGGCAAGAATCTGGAGAAACAAAAGAAAGACAGAGACAATCGTAACCTTTAGTCATGAACCAAACTTGAATTGGGTTAATGAGTCGAGACTCAAATCTGAAGGCAATGATGTTTGCAAACCCGGAAAGTAAACACACCTCAGTTCCTGCAAATTGCTTCAAGATTTTCTTGGCTAAAGCTCCAGGAGCAACTCTTCCTATGGTCTCTCTTGCTGATGATCTCCCACCACCCTTTAAAAGGACAGTTAAAAGTCAGTTGAGCCGAGTGATGCCTTCAAATTACATTAAAAACTTTACCAAAAAGGTAACATAAGAAAATTGAAATCAAAAGTACCTGTACAGATCTGACACCATACTTCATGTCATAAGTAGCATCAGCATGAGATGGCCTATAGGCAACTGACATCTCACTGTAATCCTGAAAATTCAATGAATCTCTCAGAGATTATAATCTACAGAAAAGAAAATCTCCAAGCTTTCTATTTTTAGGTGCTTTAGGCACTAACATAATAAAATTAAAAAAAAACGTTGTCATTCCTAATGCCAATATATGCATGGAAAGAGATGTGAGAAGCTTACAAGTCCTCTTTGATCAGTGTTTGGCACAAAGACATGGATAGGTGTTCCTGTCGTCATCCCTGCATTTTTACGGATGCCAGGAGTAAGAACAAGGGTAAGAAACCAAATCAAAGTCAATCAGTGAAAAGCACACCTTCGGAGACTCCAGAAGATATCCGGCAAGTATCAGTCTCTTTTCTAGGAGTCGTGATCCGGCTCTGACCGGGTCTCCTGATAAAGCAAAACCAAATGGATCAGTTTCAGAAACATAGAGCTTTCTTCCTCAAAAAAAAAAAAAAAAAAAGAAAAAGCTACCTACCTCCTATCAAGATCGAATTGCAAATCAGATTCAGAGAGTGGAATCCGAGGAGGACATCCGTCGATTATACAGCCAACGCCTCCTCCATGAGATTCTCCAAAGGTGGAAACTCGAAAGTGAGTCCCGTATGAGCTTCCAGTAGCTTGTATCTCTGCCAATTTAGAGAAGCCAAAACTCATAAAGCTTATTACTTTGAATCAATTTTAAAAAAAAAATAATAAATAAATAAACTAAAAGCAACGTGGGTTTCCCTAAAGGTTCAAACTTCAACAATACAGGCAAGTCTTGACGGGGGTTCGTAGATTGAAAACTCACGGAGGTTCTTCTTGGGTTGGGTTCGGATTGAGATCTGAACCGCGGGAGATGAGAGACGACGGATGTCCGGAGACAGAGGAGAAGAAGAACCGGGTTTGGTGGATCCGAGAATGGATTTGGAGGTGAGAGAAGACGCCATGATGAGGATCGAAGCAGAAGAAAGACGAATGAGAGAGAAAGGTTAAAAAGGAGGAGTTGGTGAGGGAGGGGGTTGGTGGCTAATGCCTCGAAAGTATTGTAATGGCCTTTTTTGTGGTCTTCTTCCCTCTGCAAATCCAATCCTCCACCTACCAACACTAACCCAGACGACATGAACCAAACTACCAAACCCATTAAAATCAATTTTCTTTTTGTTCAAATCTCAAAAATGAATCAATTCTGAAACCGAACAGAATCAAACCATGATAAGTTTTGGTTATCTTCGGTTCTGGTTTATTTTCCAACTCCAGCTAAAATTGCAACCATAGTACAACTTCTATAAATTAATACTCCATAACTTAATAATTTTTATAAATTAATAAATTTCACTGGTACCAACTTGAGTCGATTCAAAATTTGACACAAATCGATAAAATAGTAAGATAATATTTTTAAAAAAATTCTATATAAATATATGGTCCCATTAAAATTATAAATTAATAATTTATATGTATACATATTTATATAAGTAAGAATCTATTATTATATTGTTTGTTTTATATTCATAATAAAATTATTTTAATATTTTCTTAACACTTAATATATTTTTGAAGAGATTTAGTAAAATTATATCTAAAACCACATTTAAGTTCTACATAAAATAATATAATAAAATTAATATAAATGTCAAATTTCAAAAAATAAAAATTAATGTTTATAAACTAAAATCAATTATTTTTCTTATCTTATAATAAATATATCTTAAAAAAGAAAAACTAAATAAGGAAACTTTTGTAAATTAATATCTCTATAAATTAATAAAATTTCAAAGTCCCAACATTATTAATTTATAGAGGTTTTACTGTATAAACAAAACTCTCAGCCAATAAATTTCATTACAAATTCTGTTTCTTAAGCATCTCCAACCCATAAAACTATTTTAGTGTCAAAACCACACTATTTTAGTGTAGTTTCAACTCATGTTCGAGATTGCGCTAGGCGTGAATCGGGCGGTCGGTCTACGTCTAGCGAGTTGTCAACTAATCGGAGTTTAATCGGAGTATTCGAGGAGTAGTCTTTGTATTTTTTAATTATAAATATACGGATATATACTAACATAAGTGAAAATGAGGCAAAGATGCATCATAGTCTAGTGGTTTGTGATGGGTTTAACGATGTTGGAGGTTGCGGGTTCTAAACTTCATTAATTCGTCATTTCATTTCTTTTAATTAAATTCGACTTGTGAAAAAACTTTTAAAATTACTCATTAGTTTGTCCCCACATGGCCAAACTAAGAGAAGGAGAAGTCATGAAGTCTCTTATAAATACATAGATAACGTATCTGCACTTCTTAGACAAATGGGCCAATTTTATGGGCCCAATATTTGTCAACAACTGCCAGTTTAAGTGGTTTAAATCGGTATTAACCGGTTATCCGATTAATTGTGCCGATTTGGCAAAAGCGTGGCGGTTTATCCGCGCCGAGCCTCTACTCGGACGCATAATCGGCGCCTAGCCCGCGTTTTAGAACCTGGGTTTCAACACTAAAAACAAATTCATCTCCAACCACAACACTAAACTTCACACTAAAATCTATTTTATAATATTATATTTATTTAATTTTTTAATTTTTCGTTTTTAATAATATAATTTATTAACAAAACAAGTGAATAATATTTTAGTAGAGTGAATAGTATTTTAGTGTGGTGAATAATGTCACACCAAAATTGGTGTGAAATTATAGTGTTACACTAAAATGGTGTGATTTTTAGTGTTGGATTGGAGAAGGTTTTAGTGTAAAATTCACACTAAAATAGTGTTTTCCAGTTGGGTTGGAGATGACCTTAGCACCATCATCTTTAGTTACCCCGTCGAGTGAACTATAGACATTGCATTTGCGATAAATTTAATAGATACTACTAGATTTTAATCCGCACTCCGTGCTGATATTTTTTTCATTTTATTAAATGTATAGATATTAATACACATGTTTTAAATATATAATTTTAATTTTAGTGTTATATATTGTGTAACTCTATAATATTATTGTTTATATTTTTTATTCGGCATTATTAATATATAATGATTTGTTTAACATATTTTACTTTGTTATTAATTTTTATTACTTACTAATATATTTTCGAGTTATGTACAATAAATAACAATATGAACTTATACATTTTTCTATAATATATTTTTAAAATTTATTTATTTATATTATAGAAAAAATATGTTTAAGATCATTTATATTTACATGTTATGTTTAAAAAAATATACTCTAAGATATATTATTTTAGTATTTTACGGGATTTATAAGTAAAAATAATGTTTTGTTTAAATAATATAGCTCTATTATTTTAGTAAATATTATACGTAGCAGCATCTATCATCTTTACCATCACTAAAGGAACATTTTCAAATATACATTTTCATTAAGTGGCAAAAGACTATTATACTATTGTTCCCTATATATAATAAATAATTATTTATAATATTATGTTTTCGAATTATACTTTTTCAAATTCGAACTTTTTTATAAAAAAAAATCATCGGAACTTTTTTTTTTCATTTCTTTTTGAAAATCGAAAATTATGTTTGAAACTTTTTTTTTTAAATTTATTTTTGTAAGTATTTATTTCTATATTTATTCAAATCCTAAATTTCAAATTCAAAAAACACTACTCCACCTCTCAACTCTAAACCCTAAGTCTAGATTAGTTAACCCTATGGGTATAAATGTATTTTAATTTTCATTAAAAGTGAATGTAAAAATGGTTTGTGTAAACATGAAAAGTAGTACTATGAATGCGGTATTTGAGGTATTTTTCCTTATTTTAGTAAAAACAATTTGATATATGATATTTTTTGGATGTTATGATATTAAGTTTTCTTTTATTTTTAATTAAAATTTTAAAATATTAGATTGCTTTAATTTTTACAACCTATATAGTTTGTTTTTCGTGGTGCATTTCAAAAATTTATTATTTATTATCTACAATTTTATCTCTTGTAAAATTTGAAATATTAGCATTTTGAATTTGAAAGTTTATTTTCAAATTTTATATTTTGTGAAGAAACTTTTGAAAAAATACACTATTATTTTTGAGTTTGGAAGATTAGATGAATTTTGAACTTGTTTTTGTTACTACATTAATACATTATTTTATAATTTTTTTGAATTTTTTATAATACTTTCTAAATTTTTCTCAACAGATTTTTGTTATAATTAAAATAAGAAAAATAAATTATAACTAAAATTTGATTTGTCATTAATATTTTAAATGATTTATTAAAATTTCATAGTTTTCTAATAACATATTTTTAAATAGTATATGAATGAAAGGTTATTATATACTATTATATTTTGTATATAAACATTTTAAGCAATATATTGTTCAGAATTTCAAAATAAATAAAATGATAATATATAGTTGTAGATATAAACGTTTAACCTATGTTAATAAATTTATTTTTGTATAAAAATAGTATATGTTAATAATTTTAACCCATTTTAATGATGAGTGATAATTTATTTAATTGAAACAAGTTACAAAAATAAAAATTGTTATGAGTCCGAACCCGGATCCGGATATTAAAATGACAGATTCGGCGGATCCAAGTCCGGATCCAGATAATATGTAATTTTAAAACTCTATAGAAACCTGTGAACGAAGAGCATGGTATCCTTAAAGGTAATATACCACCTGCTTATGACCACAATTCTGTAGCTATATTTCAGCAAGATGGAGATCGAAGAAGCATTGGTATGTTTCCAACTGTGTGTGAAAAAGCTACAGCTTCTTCGCATCATAGTTTCAGTGATAAAATTGCTAACACAGCTCCTCCGGTCCAAGCGTTCAGTCAGAACATTGAGAATCATAGTGTAGTGCCTTACCAAAACACACCACTTGATGTTGGAGAAAGTCAAGTGCTTCCACCTACTACTGCTGCTACACATCCTCTAGGTTGCTTAAATCCTGAGAATAGAAATGTTGTGAGTAGGGAAGAGCTCAATCATATTAGTAACATCTTAGTATCTCTAGCACAACTTTTTGGAAACGGGCAGCCAAATCCAAACATTCATTCTACTTTAAATCCCATACAGTCAATGCAGTTGCCTCAAGTTTATGGACAAAAGGAACAATCTTCACATACTCAAACTCACATCCTCGGTATTCATATCGGAGTAATCCCATATAGTCAACAGCGACAATTTGGTCTTGTTAGCTGGAAAACGTGGACAAAAGGAGATAAGAAGAAGCTACCAAAGAGAAGATGGGAGAAAGACTGAAGAGACTGATGCAGAGAAAGTAGTGGAGAAAGAAGAAAAATAAGATGAAGATGATGGGGCACGTGATGAAAATAAGAAATAAGAAAAGGATCCAAAGGGAAGGAGAGCGTTCAAATTTTCTCTAGTGGAGATTGTTAAGGAGCTTCTAAAACATGCTCAGAAAGAAAGTAGAATGAACAAAGATGCTTACAAAATCATAGTAAGAAGGTAGTTGACAAAGTAACAGGTGAAATTCAAACCGGAAACATTCCTCAAAAACACAGGAGAAGATCGACCATTATCTATCAGCTTCAAAACCAAAGCTTATCAAGCTTGTTCAGGTTATGTTTGTTCGTATACATGCATATTTTTCTAGCTTAAGACCCAATTTGTTAGTTTCATGAACGATGTCTTAACTTGTAGGCATATATCAGCAAAGTCAAGAAGGGCTAACTTAAATGCAACTCTAGTGTTTCTTAAAACAAAACTGCCACAATAAGATGGATGGGAAAGGTTAAAACTTGTGTCTCCTCCTCATCTTTGAGGTTAGGCATTAAGGATCAGACAAGTATATGTTTACTTCCCATTTTCAGTTGTGTGTAGATTAGATACACTATAGAAATTTTGACAGGAAAAAAAGGAAATTTGTTTTTTTTTTATTTAATAATTTCTCAAAATTAGAAAATTCAGACCAAAAAACTGTGTTTATCGTACTGTGTTGTCATATGATAGATAGGTAAGATCAAGTTTCATGAATTTATCAAATCTCTGTTTTTGATATGTTGATTTCTTTTGTTTGGTCTCTTAACGCTTTTGTTCTTTGCCAGGTTCCATGTTTAATTTCATACTATTTTCTCCAAAAATATGCAATCATTTTATATCATTTGTACTTTTTAAAAACTGAGATGAAGCAAATTAAGTAACTGCATTTAAACTATTTATCACCTAACTATTTGTCTCTATCGAGTAAAATAAAAATCAGTACATTATCTGATTTAATGATTTGCTTGATACTTATATTTCATTTGGATAGGGCTTAACCATAAACAATGCATGCTTCTAGTTATAGATGCAATAAAATGATCGAAGACAGAAGACCATTCTTGAGTAAAATAGAGACATCAAGAGTAGATATTTTACAAATAGGGAAAAGAAAGAGAATAAAAACTAAAAATGACAAACGAGTAAGGTGTTAGTTTCTGGTGTTTAAGAAAGAAAGAAACTATTGTCTTTACCGCCGAACATTTCCATCATGTCTTTAGCTGAACCCATCTGTTTCGTGAGACTCTGCACACCACGCATGCCACCAATCCGCTTGAGCATATGAGAAGGGAAGATCTTGCTGATGTTCTGAGGGTTCGTGTGTTTGCGAGAGTGTACTCATGTCTCCATTCTTTGGGATCTTGAGCCCTTTCAGCTTGCTCCATATTTTTTTTAGCTTCTTGTACTCTTCCAACATCTCCATCACCTCTCCTACAACCCTTTATGACCATCTCGCTATCCACATCATCCTTGACTCGTTAAACACCTTTGGCTTTGATCTACCCAGCTTTTAATATGTGATGAATGAAGATAGGTTCCCCAAAAAACTAATGCTTCGCATTGAAAAGAAGAAAGTTATATTTACTGTGCTGGATTTTTGAGGAAGGAAATTTCTGGAATCGCTCAAGATACTATGTCTGTCGACGAAGACATCATATTTATCTTGGAAACTACCAAATACTGAAAACTTAGTGACAAATTAGAGGAAAATATTGTGTCTGTTTTGGTCTAAAGTCTAATGTTTAATCTCTTAATATCTCATGCCTTTATTCAGCAAAAAAAAAGAAATAAATAAAAATCCATATTTCAACTGTTTTGTGTGCGTGGATGAATCAATATGAATGATGTCATATTCATAAATATTATAAGATGATCAATATATCATTATTCATCTTATCAAAAATCATCATCAAGAATAACAAAAAATAATAATAATCGTTATCCATGCTAACATAAGTCATATAAAGAACAACTTTTAAAAAAATCATTATTCACTCTATGCATTCCCTAGATTATACACACGAAAGCGAATGAGACACTTGCCCACAAAATAATAATTGTTTCATTTTCATCACATCTTTAAACCTTCAAATTTATAACAATACATATATCAATACTTTCATTTGTTAGCAAGTAAGACTTCTGAAATCTTGATTATTTTTAAATTTTTCATTTAGGTTTCAGTTTCCATATGTTAGATAATGGTTTATTTCCGATTTACTTTACAGCTTGTTGTAAAACATTTCTAATGACTTTATCAAATAGAAAATATCAATATGGACTAGATCTTGACCCGTACAACCGTGCGGGTGTTATTTCTAATTTTTATATTTCATAAATATGGTTGTTCATATGTTTTTTAAAAATAAATTTCATTTGTTTATAATATGTATTATTGATATTCAAACAACTAAAGTGATATGTTAAATAAATCATTTGGTATTTTGGTATTTTTTTTATAAAATTTACTATTTCCAAGTATATTTATATATGTTGCATACAATTTGGATGATTTATGTGTATTAATACATATATGCTAATAACAACACATTTTCATAGTTTGGATTTGATTTTTTCATTATATAGATTGTAATTTATTTCATGTCCTATTTAGTTATGACACTTGTAATATTTGGTTAATTATCAATCAAAAATCATAAAGATAATTATTGGGCTATATCTTAAATGCATTATAAATATAATGGTGGTAAAAATAAAATGGTCAATCTAATTAAGTCATATTGGGCTAGATTTAATTAGTCTAGTTTAATTAAGATAGACTTTTATGAAACTAAACCAAAATAACAAAATAAAACAAATGCATCTTATTTCTAATACTTATTTAATTTCGATAATATTGGGTTGCTTTCAACACTAAAACAAGTTAAAACATATGCAATAAATAAGCTCATCTTCTTTGTTTTTTTGGCGTAAAGACAACTAATTTTTTTCTAACTAACTCTTCAGATTTCACAATAATTTATACATATTGATAATAATTTAATAGCCTTGTCAATATATGATGCACAAAATTTAAAAAGAATATATGATGCACGAAATACCTAACTAATTGGGAAGATTTTATGGTTCGCTAAGTCAATGCTGACAACCAAATATGGTTGGCATCACAGAATTCGTGGAAGTACTACGGAATTTTGAAAGTAGACAAATATTGTTTAAGGTAAACGATAAATATATTTCATATCTCTAACACAATAAATCCATCTTGTAAAACTTTTAATAGTGGGCTTGCTTATCTTCATCTTCTCCCATTGTATATTGTAACCATTATTTGCAAAGAGATCATCAGTATTGACTTGTGCAAGCTAACAATAAAAACAAAAATGAATTGGATATGACACGAGTAAATTTTTCAAAATGGTCATTTCTAAGGATTTAGGCTGCCACGCCATTAAATCAGTAAAGGAGCAAGTGACATGTGTCAGTGCAGAATTGATTCTTGACCAAAATTATGTTTTTTTTTCGTGGGCTTCGTGTTTATTGGTTTTGAATGGGCAAGAAATGAACGTTTGGTGGGTCATTCTACACACGTGGTATTGAATTCATCTTGGAGACTCTGCCACCGCACTACGATGGTCATTGCTTTTGAGTTGGTCAGTAAGTTCATCCTACCGCCGTTCAAGCTCAATTGAATCGTTGACCAGCAGTTATCCGAACACATCCTCTTGGAACCCAAATCCAGTGTCTTATCAGAAGATTTTGGCTTACCGGCGAATGAAACCGAGAACATTACAGAAGACAACTGAATTGATTAAAGCACTTTAATGTGCTCATTAAGAACAGCTCCCCACTCCTCCCTCGATTTTTAATTGAATGCATCTTCCATTAATTCCATTTTGTCAATCTTTGACTATAAATATGTAACTCATTCCTTGAAACTCATATGTTCAAACCTCTCAATCATTTCCATTTCTAAACTTCCAGTAATAAGAATGAAAAATAACTCACTCTTGGGGACAGAGAAAGGAGAAACGTAAGGATTGACTCCGGCGGCATCGCCGGAGATGGGAGCAGGCGGAGGACGAGTGACGTTGTTAGGATCGAACATAGGGTAAATAGTGTAGTCAGAGGAGTGAGGAGATTTGGGCTCTGATGCTGTCGGAGTAGAGATATGGCTGCCATCGTTATTTTCTTGGACACTCATGATTTCATTCCCGTCTTCTTCGCGATTCTTCCTCTTTCAGTATGATCTTATGTTAATTGGAGACACAAAATATATTATTTTAATTTTTTGGTTAAGTAAAGAGGGAGAGGGTTCAAAATGCACAGACTACAAATAATTAAAATGAAATATTAAATCTGGTAGTGTTACTTTAGCAATATTAATCATTTTTTTGTGCTCTCTTTCTCACAGTCGATATCTCATGTTTTGTGCTGTCAACATATTTTTATTAATCTAGGCCCATATATATTAGCTTATTTTTTATCACCTCATAGGATCATATCTTCTATGGTAACAGTAATGATACAATTAAGCTCAAATATGCATGTTTTAACATATCAAAACCTATACATGTAATTATAACGTGTCAGAAAATGAAATAAGCAAACACCACATGGCTTTCCTGGCTTTGGAAGCATTGCCTCATGCTTACGTCATCATATTCGGCGTTCCAGCCTCAACGTCATGAAGCCCCAATCAACACTAATGTTTGCTGATCTCCACCGTCGAGAAGCTTCAACGCTATCAAATTCGTGTATCACTGTAGTTCAGACTCTTGCCTCTGTTTAAGATTTGTTCCTCTTTTGTCTTCAAGATTAAACATATTGAAGCCTCCATCCTGCAAGAAGCTTTACTTACATAGCCTATATGAAGGCTTCGCCATGGGAATACAAAGATATTACTGTAGCTAGAAAGAAGAAATGGAGCAACACAAGTGAAAGGAGACAAATTTTTAAAACAAAAAGGAAAAAGAAAAAAATCTACAACTAACAAAGAAACAAACAAAGTCTGAACATTAACAAGCATAAGAAGAACCCTAAGGAAACCGGAACGTTATGTTTTGGTTGGACATGAAGGTAAACCGAAACAAATTTTAACCATCCAAATCTTTTTTCTAATCGAATTGGTTTACTAAATCGGGGTTTGGTTTTTTTGTAATATCTTTAAGCGCATGGAATGCAATTGGATCGCTTGGTGCAAGCAATTTTACTCTGTCAAGAAACCAGAGGAGAAGAAGGTGCTCGAGGAAGGTGATGGAAGATCTAACTTCATTAATGGAGCTAGAAAAGGAGGAAACTTTAAAGCTTGGATCAACAAGTCCCGCAACCAAGTCTCTACCCATCAAATGTTGTTTTTAAAAGACAAGACTATCAATTTTATATATATATATATATATATATATATATATATATATATATATATATATTTTTTTTTTGCATTTATGATTTGATCCCAATACTCTAAAAGCTTTCGTTGATATTGATGAAGCCTTTTGTTTTGTATCTCTCATTCGTTAGAAATAAAAATTTTCAAATTTCTTCTTGATTTTGCATTTATGTTACAAAAACAAAATATTTTTTTTGGTATGTACAAGCAAATGTAATTTTTTATATTAGTTACGACTGCTATTAGTTTAGTGTTTAATGTTGTTTGAAATGTCAATTTGATATCTTCCTTTTGCAAGTGGTGCAGCTGAGAAGTTTCCTCAATTTGCAGGCATGAAAGTTTGCAAACCTGCTTTTGAAATTTGTGGCCAATAATAGGGTGGATGTTTTATATTTACTCTTGGTTTGTCATAGCTACCGTGATTTTCGATATTGTTTGCAAAGGAACAATGGTTTATAATCCAGGGACGCCTATCGGTGGTCACAAGCCACAAGAGCCACGGTAGTTGCATCAGTGGTTTTACATGTTTTATGAAGACTAATATTGCTTTTGAAACATTAAAAAATGGTAATAATTTTTCATGAGATGAACATAGCATAACTCCATTTGAAATTAAGTTGTGACAATTTTAGAAAAATTGGAGATTTAATTCTAGAAAATAGCGCAACAATATTAAGTTTTTGTTCTTGTTAAAGAACAATATTAAAATTTGTTAACATATTAATATATATATATATATACTAATAGTGTTATCATATAAATATATGTACTTATAGCAAACTCATCTTCAAAAATGTTCAATTGTATCAAAAATAGTAGGATGTGTATTTATTTGTGTACATACATGACTTTTATCATGTCTTCCTTCAAAATTATATTATGTAATAACAATGAACTTCATTTTATTATGACCCCCCCCCTCCCCCCAAAATATGTCCAACTAAAAACCCCAAAATGTAAAGTTAATATCCAATAAAATAAAACAATAAAATCAATAGAAAACTAAACAATATCTTAACAAAAAATGATTTGACAATTTTGTTCAAATGGAAATAACACATAGTTCAAATTCCGAGCGTAGCGCGAAGCGACCCTAGTATGCAATAAATATGTCCATCTTCTATGTTTTTTGGCGTAAAGACAACTACTTTTTTTTTTGCAGAAGTTTTAAATTGATTATCAACAAAAGAAAAAATTACAGGCAACATAGGTTTATGCTTTCAATCTTCAACACAATCAATAAAGAATTTTTTTAAGATGGAGCTTGTTTGACTACGTGGTGCGTCCCATCCAGCGCTGCATCATATCACCATAGAAAGATGGGTGCCGGTAACGCAGGGATGAGATCCTATTCTTGATGAGCTTGTCGATTATACGAACGAAGTGATCAACACTTTGTCGACAACTAATGTTTTTCCTAACTAACTCTTCAGATTTCACAATAATTTATACGGATTGATAATAATTTAATAGCCTTGTCAATATATGATGCACGAAATTTAAAAAGAATATATGATACACAAAATAGCTAACTAATTGGTAAGATTTTATGGATCGCTAACTCAATGCTAACAACCAAATATGGTTGGCATCACGGAATTCGTGTAATTACTATGAAATTTTGAAAGTAGACAAATATTGTTTACGATAAATAATGAATATATTTCATATCTCTAACACAATAAATCCATCTTGTAAACCTTTTAATAGTGGGCTTGCTCATCTTCATCTTCTTCCACTGCATATTGTAACCATTATTTCCAAAAACATCATCAATATTGACTTGTACAAGCTAACAATAAAAACAAAAATGAATTAGATATGACACGAGCAAATTTTTGAAAATGGCCATTTCTAAGGATTTATATAAATGCAACTAAGATACAAAGAACAATGACCACACGTCTAAGGACATTTTTAAGAATTTTCTAAAACGTGAAACAATGGCTATTTTCTAAGGATTTATATATATATGCAGTTAAGGATATTGAAGAACAAAAAATGTTTATGTTCTTTATAGTGTATGGTTTAACATACAACTAAGGATATTGAAGAAAAAAATTGTTTATGTTCTTTATAGTGGATGGTTTAACGTTAAGGAGAAAGACACATAAAATCAAATAGTATGTATGTGTTATGCAGTATAAGAGACGATATATATAATAATACAAATGTTTCATTGTGTTCCTCTAATATATATATTACATGATTCATCTAGTAAAGGTCTATTTAAAAAAAAAATCACACATGAAAAGAAGTTGCGACTTCTATTTTAATAGTACATTATCCGATTTAATGATTTGCTTGATACTTATATTTCATTTGGATAGAGCTTAACCATAAACAATGCTTCTAGTTCTAGATGCAATAAAATGATCAAAGACAGAAGATCATTCTTGAGTAAAATAGAGACATCAAGAGTAGATATTGTAAAAATAGGGAAAAGAAAGAGAATAAAAACTAAAAATGACAAACGAGCAAGGTGTTAGTTTCTGGTTTGTAAGAAAGGAATAAACTATTGTCTTTGCCACCGAACATTTCCATCATGTCCTTAGCCGAACACATCTGTTTCATGAGACTCTGCACACCACCCATGCCACCAATCTCACCCCATGCCACCAATCTGCTTGACCATATGAGGAGGGAGGACCTTGCTGATGTGCTGAGCGTTCATGTGTTTTCGAGAGTACACTCATATCTCCATTTTTTGGGATCTTGAGCCCTTTCATCTTGCTCCATATCTTTTCTAGCTTCTTGTACTCTTCCAACATCTCCATTACCTCTCTTACAAGCCTTCCTGACCCTCTCGCTATCCGCATCATCCTTGACTCGTTAAACACCTTTGGGTCCGAGCTACCCAGCTTTGAATATGTGCTGAAGGAAGATAGGTTCCCGAAAAAACTAATGCTTCGCATTGAAAAGGAGAAAGTTATATTTATTTTGCTGGATTTTTGAGGAAGGGAATTGTTGGAATCGCCCAAGATGCTATGTTTGTCGACGAAGACATCATATTTATTTTGGAAACTATCAAATACTGAAAACTTAGTGATAAATTAGGGGAAAATAGTGTGTTTGTTTTGGTCTATAGTCTAATGTGTAACCTCTTAATATCTCATGCCTTTATTCAGCAAAAAAAAAACAGAAATAAATAAATCTATGTTTCAATTGTTTTGTGTGTGTGGATGAATCAATATCAATAATGTCATATTCATATATTACTAGGATAAAACCCGCGCCTTGCGCGGGATGAGATTAAAATTATGCTATTAAAAAAACTAAAGTTTCTGTAAATATAGTTTGTAACTAAAAATAATAATATAAGAATAGAAAAATATACATTATTGAACATGCAATATAAATTAGGAAAACAAAGTGGTTTATTAGTTAGAAACGTGTGGGTTGACACTTGACATGCATTTTATAAAACCATCGTGGAATTTGGTGAGTTTTACAAATACAACACTATCATTCATTTTTGAAATTGGTTTATGAAATAAAGCGTTTCGGGCCTTACTCAGATTTTAGTATTGGGCTGGATATATTTGAAAGCCCATTATTTCAGATTCAGCCTATAATCATATTTGTTTGTAAATAAAGTGTTTTGAGGTCGTTTCACCTTTTAATTACAAAATTCAGAAAGTTAAAAAAAAAAATCAAATTAAAGAAGAAAAAAAGAACAAAAGGGGATCAGGGTTCCAACACAATGGTCTACACACGTACAATTGATGAAGTTCTAATTCACAAAACCCATGTCAGCTTTCTCCTTCTTTTCTATCTGATCTTCGTTTGTCTGATTTTATATGAGTTGGGATGATTTTGTTTTGATTTGTCATCTATTTGGACTATCTTCAATTGTTAATATGTACCGCACTCATTAATTTTTTTTCTTAGACAATCAATCGAAATAGATTGTAATAAGGAATGGGATATCATCAACATATGACTAATACATTCTGACTATTTATCAGAATTGATCGAAGGAGCGAAGAACAAATTCTGATAATATTCACGTTAGACACACGATATTGAGGCAAAAACTAAACACATATCTAAAGTGGCACATAATAATGATTATCCTAAGAATGTCTAACAACTCAATTATATAAAACTAAACAAAAAATTTCACTCTTATCTTCCACATTAATTTGAAGCCTTTGAAATCAGACTCTAAATCAAAACCAGCCATTTTTATCCTAAGAATGTCTAAAACGTATGCAAAGGTAAGAGTTTATGTTTGAAATGGTATGTTAGATGCATATATACGATGGTGTTCTATAGAAGAACCAATGTATAAGTCATTAATTCAATAGGTATACTAAAGGAATGATAATATATTTCATTAAATATATAAACCAAAATTAGTGAAACTCTATATTACAAACAACGGAAAATCGGGCTACACAAAGACTTTCCTATAATAATATTTTCAATAGTAATAGTTACGAAGTTATACAAATAATGAATAGGCAATATTAGGAAAACTAGGTGATAACCCGCGCCCTGCGCGGAATGAGTGATTAAAAGAGATTATTACTTTTAATCTATAGATATTATAAAGTAAAAATATATAGTCACAAATATTAGATATAAAAAAAATTAAACGAAATTATGCGGATTTATATACCGTAATTGGTTAGGTGTAAGTGAAGTATATTATATGGAAATAAATCTTTAAGCGTAAGCAAATATTTAAATAAATTTATTATAAATTTAAGATAAAACAACACATAGGAATATAATTATTACTTTCATAATAAAAATTATGATAATATGAAACGAAACATAGGTAATAGAATAATAAAATACAAAAGCAACAAATTATAAAAAAACAAATAAAAAAACTGATAAAACCACAACTAATGTGAAAAATGTCTTTAGAACTCTAGATTTGCAATCCTAGAAAGAGAAATAACAAAGAACTCAAGGCTACGTATTTATATACGTTAAATTAATCTTCTGAAATCAATCTCACCCTAATTATATAAAATATTCACTAATTATTACCACAAAATTTGCGCTTTAATCCCCTTCAAAAGCTTGCCTTAATACACGATAATAATAAATCAAAGAAGATCAAATTAGGTAAATACTATCATACACAAATGATGTAATCAATTCACTTTATTTTTAAACACTTGTAACGATATCACCTTCGATTTTGGGATGATATTTAAACAACAAAATCATGTGATATAATTTTTAAAATCTGAATACATAATCTAACTTTCTTTATATAGAAATGTAATTGCAGATGAATGCTTAATGATTATAAAAAATCAATCAATTAAAATTAAGAATTGATATGTAATTTAATTTGTCCAAGCAGAATAATCTAACTTTCTTTATATACAACCGTAATTGCTGGTAAATACTTAATGACTTTAAAAAGACAATCAATGAAATTTTTGAATTGATATCTAATTTAATTTGTCCAAGCGGGCTAATGAATTTTTCAAATTCAACATAATAACATACGTAGCTAACCTGTCAAGGTTATAGCTTAATACATCTTTTGATATATTCAATATAACTACATCTATAATGAGTTTATATATGTGAGGTTGATATAAAAAAAATTAACATATGACCATTGGACAATAAGGACTTCTGAAATAAAAAATATTAATACAAACCGTATAGAGCAAGCAGTCATATAGCTCCTTCTACATTTTGAAAATATTGAAATTGCCTTATAGTTGATATCATTTAAGTGAGACGAACATTCTTACTTATACAAAAACAAATTTATACTTGAGATTTCTATATTCTCAAAGATGATAGGCGTTTCGAGCTATATTCGATTTTTATTTGTACTTATATATCATAAAGATGATAGGCGTCTCGAGATAGATGATAAATATTTCTTGAACTAAAACCTGTGTTATACTACTTTTACTAAAATATATTTGTATCTACTTGATGGATATAGAAACCTAAGGAGACTACAAAAATCAATAATAAAAGAGACATTCTATCAATACGAAGGAGGCCGCGTGAGAAATGGGTTATCGGTTATATAGATAGAAATCATATAATATATTATGTTAAGCTATATTGTAATGAATAATGGCAATATATGTAATTAGTCTAATGAGGAGAGGGCTTTTAATTAAAGGGTATGAGAGTGATTCTAGTGTTGACACCTAATAAATGACAATTTGGTTAATAACACATGAGGTCAAGGTTAGTGTAAAATAATGCTCCTCAAATAATAAAAAAAGGGATATATGCATTGCATACCGAGGATTACTGTAATAGTATTAAACTATATTAGGGAAGAATGATGTAACTACATTTCATTTTGGACACTTGCTTTATATTATGGGCTTTTTGCAGAATTGACCTATAACTTAAAGTCAAACACAAAACTAACCTCCTTTTTTTTTGAAAATTGGTTTTGCACTATTCACCCCACAAGTTCATATAATTTACAAAAATGCCATCAATTTTTTTTTTCTTTTTTTTTCGAAAATGACATTTTTACTCTCTCATCCTCATCATTTTCAAGTAATTACAAGATTGCCATTGTCATCAATACCACAACCACCATGAACAACCAATTTGAAGCTCTTAATGCTCCCAAAATCGATTTACCCTTCTTCTTTTTCCATTCTTGTGAACTAAACACAACATATCTCTCACTTTCTCTCTACAATGAGCTAAAAAAACCCAAGATTTTGATTCTAAATTTTTTATGGTTCATAGAGTCATAGAAGCTAACGATTCTGGGTGGGTTACTTTCGTTTTTGATTCTGTGTGCTTGGAGAAGCCTTATGTATGCTAAGGAACTTATCTCACCAATTTAAGGTATGACATCAAGTTTTTTTCCAGATCTGTTCGTCAGACGACTTACTTGGGAAGTCGTCTGGCTGTAGACAACTTACCTGGAAGTCGTCTGGTCAACGCAGAGGTTATTTTTACAATTGACTTTGAAATCTGTAACCTGAGACGACTGAAAGTTAAGTCGTCTGTTTTTGTTTGGTTTCAAAAAAATTTCCAAAGAACCTAGACGACTTACATTTCAGTCGTCATAGGTTAGTTTTGCATTTGACTGGATAATTTCAGAAGTTTGACTTCCCCAGACGACTTAAATTTCAGTCGTCTGGCGAAAATTAAAATAATAATATTTTTTTAAAAGTAGACGACTTACAGTTAAGTCGTCATAGGTTAGTTTTGCAATTGTAAAAAAAACTTCAAAATTTAATTATACACAGACGACTTATAATTCAGTCGTCCACGAGACGACTTACTTGTAAGTCGTCCAGGATTTTTTTCCGAGATTCTGGTCAAACCTCGTAAATCCTGGACGACTTACATTTCAGTCGTCTCGTGGACGACTGAATTATAAGTCGTCTGTATATAATTAAATCTTGAATTTTTTTTTTCAATTGCAAAACTAACCTATGACGACTTAACTGTAAGCCGTCTACTTTTAAAAAAATATTATTATTTTAATTTTCACTAGACGACTGAAATGTAAGTCGTCCAGAAAAGTCAAACTTCTGAAATAATCCAGTCAAATGCAAAACTAACCTATGACGACTGAAATGTAAGTCGTCTAGCTTTTTTGGAGTTTTTTTTTTAGCCAAACAATAGTAGACGACTTATTTTCAGTCGTCCGAAATAACAGATTTCAAAGTCAATTGCAAAAATAACCTCTGCGTTGACCAGACGACGTATAGTTTAGTCGTCTGGACAACTTAGATTGAAGTCGTCCGCGTCTTCTCCGCTAGTTTTTAAGTCTTCTACGTTAGTTTTTGAATAACTTGTATTTTTAAGAGTGATAAGTAACTTCAAGATATGTAAAACTCATATTTACAAAATATGTTCTCTCCCTTAGTTTTACTAAATTTGACTAAGTTTTTCAACGCAAACTTATAATAAAATATGATATGCTTTGACTAGTTACTATTGTTTGTTTCCATCTCTTAAGTATTATTGTTATAGACAATAATGATGACTATTGTTATGAGTTGGAAGAAGGGTAAAAATGCTTCTTAAAATGTTGTATCAATATAAAGCTACCAACATTCTTGTTTATTAAGATGAGAAAAAGGCCATTGGAGTTTATTATTTCATATGAGAGATCCAAAGATAAGAAAAAGGCTACTGAAGTCTATTATTTCATTGATTTGTAAATGTGTAAACACATTGTTAGCACATTTAATACATCTTGGAAAACATTATTACTGATTTTACAAAAAATTCACAACTAAAAGAGTAGACATGCAATTCACAAAACAGACCACAAACAAAACTATTATAGATCATTCCTCTACAAAGACAAGCTTGGATTCCACTTGAGTAGACAAGACCACACGACTTTTAAGAAGTCCAGACGACTTCTAAGAAGTCCAGACGACTTCCAGGAAGTTCAGACGACTTTGTCAGAAGACTTTTAGGAAGTTCAGACGACTTCCAGACGACTTTACAGGAAGTCCAGACGACTTTACAAGAAGTCCAGACGACTTTACAGGAAGTCCAGACGACTTTGTCAGAAGACTTCCAAGAAGTCCAGACGACTTCCAGACGACTTCCAGATGACTAACAGGTAAGTCGTCCCAGAAGTCTTCCAGATCTGAAAAACTTGCATATTAAATCCAGATCTGAAAAATCTGCATATCCAAAAACGTTCAAATGGCTTAAAAACAGAAAAAATGAGTGAAAGATTAGATAAATCTACCTTTACAGAACACACAAAAATATCTAAAAATAATAGATCTACCTTTAAATTAGTGGAAGATGAGTACCATCTAATTAAAAACCTGCAAAAAAGATAGATTAGTAAGAAAGACATGAGACAAAACTGGAAAATTCATATAAAGTTTGGTGTTTTCAAGTCAAAGAGATTAGAGTGGGTTTGAAGAGTTTTGTTTGGGAAAAAAGTAAGAACTTTATACAACAAGAAGTTACCAAATGAAGAAAAATCAGACATAACAACTTACCAAAACGCTCAGATCTATTATGAAAGGGAGACTTCGTCAGAAGACTTCCATGAAGTCCAGACGACTTCCTGGAAGTCCAGACGACTTCCTGGAAGTCCAGACGACTTCCTGGAAGTCCAGACGACTTCCTGGAAGTCCAGACGACTTTGTCAGAAGACTTCCAAGAAGTCCAGACGACTTCCAGACGACTAACAGGTAAGTCGTCCAAGAAGTCTTCCAGATCTTAAAAACCTGCATATCAAACCCAGATCTGAAAAACCTACATATCCAAAAACGTTCAAATGACTTAAAAATAGAGAAAATGAGTGGAAGATTAGATAAATCTACATTTATAGAACACACAAAAATACATATCTAAAATTAATAGATTTACCTTTAAATTAGTGGAAGATGAGTACCATTTGATTAAAAACCTGCAAAAGAGATAGATTAGTAAGAAATACATGAGACAAAACTGAAAAATTCATATAAAGTTTGGTGTTTTCAAGTCAAAGAGATTAGAGAGAGGTTGGAGAGTTTTAGAATGATGAACATTACATTTTTGTTGCAGCCATTTGAGAGGAGGAGAGAGAATGTGTAAATTTTTCTTTATATAGGGAGACAAAAAATCCAATTAGGTTAAATATTTTTGACTCAGACGACTTCCTGGACGACTTACATTTCAGTCGTCTGGTGAAGAAATTAAAACAGACGACTTACATGTAAGTCGTCCAGAAGAGTTTAATATTTTTAGCGGGAAATTAAATATTTTTAGCGGGAAACTAAAATAGAAGACTTTCCAGACGACTTACAAGTAAGTCGTCTGGTTTAAATTATTTAAGCGGGAAAATAATTTTTAAAAAAAATTTAGGCGGGAATATTTGGACGACTTACATGTAAGTCATCTGTTTTAATTTCTTCACCAGACGACTGAAATGTAAGTCGTCCGAGTAAATTATTCAACAGACGACTGAAATATACGTCGTCCGAGTAAATTATTCAACAGACGACTGAAATATAAGTCGTCCACACCCTAAACATAACCCCTAAACTTAATTATCTAATTAAAGACTTCATAAAATCAAATCAAACTTGAAAAGTGTTTACTACACACATAAATAAACACATATAGGTGAAGACTAATTTTTGAAAAAAACATTTTAGTTTTCCAAAATCTAACCCTAACAATACATACAATACTACAACATATGTTTGCCAAACTCCTAAACCAAAGTATTTCATGATTCACTACTTCCACTCATCTATCTTCAAAACAAATCAATTTTATCATATCTTAATTTATATCACTTAAAACTGTTTATAATTACTTGATTTTTATTTTTCACGCATAAAAATATTTTTTACAAGATTTATAAATTATTTTTAAAATAAACTGGTACCAGACGACTTACACTTCAGTCGTCCAGACGACTTCCAACATCTCAGACGACTCAGACGATTTACTAGGGCTATATTCGTAAAAATGGCTTCTGTTTTTTTGTTTGGTCACAAGGGGTTGGGCTGTAATTTCACTAGGCTTTTAGGTTAGTTTTGCATTTGATTCAAGTTTGGGTATAGGTTTGGGGTTAAAATCAAGTTGTGGGTTAGTTTTGGCAAAAACCCCTTATATTATTTAGGTGAATCTTTGCATTGATCATTATTTTAAAAATATTCTTTCTTTCAAAGTAAATGACGGACCAAAATTTATGTTTTTTTTTAAATAAAAAAAAATCTTTCCTTTTAAGATTGAGTAGTTAGACTTGTAAGTGGCTACAAAAACGTTCGTTTAAATGACAACTTTCTCTTCAATTACAAAATTATGTTTCAATAACCCATATAAAAAGCTGAAAAGCAGAACAAAAAAAATCTAAATTAATATTGCAGTGGCCTAGTTAGTTAACCATCAATATGTTCTTGAATTTTGATATTATTAAAATAGTTTATATTGAAATGTCATTGATTATGCTGTTATACTGGACACATCTTTTTTAATAAAGTTCAGATTTTGATAAAGCATCTAGTAAATTTAGCTAGTGCAATGGCCTAGCTGAGAAGAATTGATAACATATCTTGTTATATAATTTTAAGAATTGTGTTTGAGACTACATGTTCTATGTGTTCATTTTAGCAGTTCAGTAGTGATTGAATAGCCACATTTTATCTTATGACCTTCTACTTGGCCATGACAACTGATTTTTGGTTTTCGTGGAAGTTATATAATGGAAAATTTCTTTTGCAGGTTATAAAATGAACCGCAGCCGTTAAAGTTTCATAAACGATGGACTTTTAAATGCTGCCGTCCTGGTCTTTCTACTTCATGTAATGGAAGAGTTCTTCTACAGATTAAATAATGTAATATGGATAGTTTAGAATCATGTGTGTAAGAAGCCCACAGGAATTAGAATAAAACCAAACGATATGCATGTTTATAAGTTTCGTATACATTTTTATTTACATTAATGTGACACCAATGACATTGTTATTAATTACTCTAGATATGAATGGGTATACGTAAAAAGAGGCTGAGAAGAACTCTCATGCTGACACATCAGCAAATGGCATGCTTATAAATATATTACACTTTAAATGTTATTCTTTTATTTTGCTTCTCTTTTAATAATAAAAAGATAAGATGATCAATTTATCATTATTCATCTTATCAAAAATCATCATCAACAATAACAAAAAAAAATTGTTATCCATGATAACATAAATCATATGAAGAATGTCTTTTGAAAAAACATTATTCACTCTATGCATTCCCTAGATTCTACACATGAAAGCGAAAGAGATGCTTGCCCACGAAATAATAATTGTTTCATTTTCATCACATCATTAAACTTTCAAATTTATAACAGTACATATATCAATACTTTCATTTGTTAGCAAGTAAGACTTCCAAAATCTTAATTATTTTCAATTTTTCGTTTAGATTTCAGTTTTCATATGTTAGATAATGGTTTATTTCTGATTGAGTTTACAGCTGATTGTAAAACATTTCTAATGACTTTATCAAGTAGAAAACGTCTCTAATATCAATATCGACTAGATCTTGACACGCACAACTGTGCATGTATTATTTCTAATTTTTATGTTTCACAAATATGGTTGTTCATATGTTTTTTTTGTGTTGTAAATTCCATTTGTTTATGACATGTATTATTGATATTCAAACAACTAAAGTGATATGTTAAATAAATCATTTGTTATCTGGTATTTATTTATAAAATTTACCATTTCCAAGTATATTTATGTATGTAGCATACAATTTGGATGATTTATATGTATTAATACATATATGCTAATAACAACACATTTTTCATAGTTTGGATTTTATTTTTTTCATTTATACAGATTGTAATTTATTTTATGTCCTATTTAGTTATAACACTTGTAATATTTGGTTAATTATCAATCAAAAATCATAAAGATAATTATTGGGCTATATCTAAAATGCTTTGTAAATATTATGGTGGTAAAAATAAAACGTACAATCTATTTAATTTATATTGGGATAGATTTCATTAGTCTAGTTTAATAAAGATAGGCTTTTATGAAATTAAACCAAAATATCAAAATAAAACAAATGCAATCTATTTCTATTAATTATTTAATTTCGATAATATTAGGCTGCTTTTAAAACAAAAACAAATTAAAACATATGCAATAAATAACCCCATCTTCTATGTTTTTTGGCGTAAAGACAACTAAATTTTTTTGAGAAATTGCCAAAAATATAATTTCCAAAGTACCATTTTTCATGTTTATACTAATCACTTTTATCATCATCTTTAATGAAGGGTAAAAGACATTTATAACCTTTTGATTAACTTGGACAAAAAAAAAAACAAATGGTTAACTAATCTAAACCCTAAACCATCAACTCTAAACCCTAAACCCCTAAACATCAATTCTAAACACTAAACCCCTAAACCCCTAAACCTTCAAATCTAAACCCTAAAACATCAACTATAAACCCTAAAACATCAACTCTAAACCCTAAACGTAAACCCTAAACCCTAAATCTAAACTTAAATCATCAACTCTAAACCCTAAACCATGAAACATCAACTATAAACCCTAAACCCCAAAATATCAACTATAAACCCTAAACTCTAAACCTTCAAATCTAAACCCTAAAACATCAACTCTAAACCCTAAACCCTATATTTTTCTGAAATTCGAACCATAAACCCTAAAACCCTAAACCTTCAAATCTAAACCCTGAAACATTAACTCTAAACCCTAAACGTAAACCCTAAACCCTAAAACCCTAAACCTTCAAATCTAAACCCTAAAACATCAACTCTACGGTTTTAGGGTTTAGAGTTTAGGGTTTAGGATTTAGGGTTTAGAGTTTAAGATTTAGA
Source organism: Brassica napus (assembly GCF_020379485.1). Lineage (NCBI taxonomy): Eukaryota > Viridiplantae > Streptophyta > Magnoliopsida > Brassicales > Brassicaceae > Brassica > Brassica napus. The sequence continues at coordinate 29,360,252 of NC_063448.1, read as the reverse complement.
GTTGAAGGTTTAGAGTTTAAGATTTAGAGTTGAAGGTTTAGGGTTTAGGGTTTAAAGTTGATGTTTTAGGGTTTATGGTTATTTTTTTAGGGTTTAGGGTTTAGAGTTTACTATTTAGGGTTTAGGGTCTAGTGTTGATAATTTAGGGTTTAATGTTGATGGTTTAGGGTTTAGAGTTGAAGTTTAGGGTTTAGGGTTTTGGGTTTAGAGTTGATGTTTTAGGGTTTAGAGTTGAAGGTTTAGGGTTTAGGGTCTATAGTTTTTGTTTCGGGGTTTATGATTTAGAGTTGATGTTTCAGGGTTTAGGGTTCGTATTTAAAAAAAATCGGGTTTAGGATTGATGGTTTAGGGTTTAGGGTTCATATTTCAAAAAAAAATAGGGTTTAGGATTGATGGTTTAGGGTTTAGAGTTGAGTTTTAGGGTTTAGGGTTTGAATTTCGAAATATTATAATTCTAAAAAAAATTAAAAAAATAAGGCATAATATTTATTTTTTTAGATTTTTATTTATTTAAATATTTATTTATTATATATATAAAGAATAAGGGCATAATATTTATTTGCCACTTAATGAAAAAAATATTTTTGAAAATGTCTCTTTATTGGTGGTAAAAATGAAAAGTAATAGCGTAAAAGTGGTAAACATGTAATTTTCCCAATTTTTTTTCCTAACTAACTCTTCAGATTTCACCATAAGTTTTACGGATTGATAATAATTTAATAGCCTTGTCAATATATGATGCACGAAATCCCTTATATATTAATCGAAGATCATTTTAAAAAATATAACCTTAACTTTGTACTAATTAAAAAGAAATCATGCTTAGGTGTCACTTAATTAGGATGCCAATTTAGCTTGCGTGTCAGCTTAAGAATCAATTGAAAAAATGTTGGCACAAATTTAATTAATAGGGAACATTATATTAACTCAAAATATAAGAATCACGTATTGTTTCCTTAAATAAAAGCTACAAAATTACCTAATATTATTAACATATATATGACAATTAATGACTATGAATAATAAAGATTTGATAACAATTTTTGCATCTTTCTTTATTTTTGTTTAATTTTATATTATTAAAAAAAGTCACATTAACCATATAATAAAAAAATTAGATTTTTCTTACATGTTATATTTTGAATTTTTAAATGACTTTAAATTACAAAAATGAGGAAACCTTATATGTTAGATTTTTTTCTTATATGTTATATTTTTAATTTTCTAAAACGACTTTAAATTACAAAAATGTAAGTTTTCCTTAAACATACGATTAAAAGCATTAAAATTACATGTATCAATTCGATGGTTGATCTGAAACCTTTCAAAATCATATGAAAGATAAATGTCAAAATAATTTAACTGTGAAAATAATACTGTTCATTTTTTTTCAAGAATGTGTTAGGTGGAAAAAAAATAAAGATGTTGTGTCATATTTTTTTAATGTTCAATCCGATCAACCCATGATATATTAATTATAGTTTAGTTCCATAATTTTTAATAAAAATCGATCCGGTCCATCGGAAATAAATTATATAATAACAACAAAAAACATTGTATATGTATAAATAAAATGATCAAATATGTATATAAAATTATCGATAATTTATACAAATAAACTCACTCTGCAAAGCGCATGTCTTATCGCTAACTAATTGACAAGATTTTATGGATCACTAACTCAATGCTAACAAATATAGTTGGCATCACAAAATTAGTGGAAGTACTACGAAATTTTGAAAGTAGACAAATATTGTTTAAGGTAAACAATGAATATATTTCGTATCTCTAACACAATAAATCCATCTTGTAAAACTTTTAATAGTGGGCTAGCTCATCTCCATCTTCTCCCACTTCATATTGTAACCATTATTTGCAGAGATATCATCGGTATTGACTTGTGCAAGATAACAATAAAAACAAAAATTAATTAGATATGACATGAGCAGATTTTTTAAAATGACAATTTCTAAGGATTTATATAAATGCAACTAAGATATGAAGAACAATGATCACACGTCTAAGGATTTTTTTAAAAGAATTTTGTAAAACTTGAAACAATGGGTATTTTCTAAAGATTTGTATATATACAGTTAAGGATACCGAAGAACAAAAAATGTTATGTTTTTTATAGTGGATGGTCTAAAGTTAAGGATAAAGGTACATAAAATCAAATAGTATGTATGTGTTGGCAATATAAGAAACGATATAAACGATTTTCTGGTTAAATACATTACGAGAAGTTTTTCAATGCTTATAGCATTTAGTTTGAGCTTTTTATATCGAAGGTCCATTTAAAATGAAAAAGTTGACTTCTATTTATTGTCACAAGGCCAAGGAGAATAAGACCAAAATTCCTTAAAGCCCAGCCTACCGAAGAGCACTAAAACTCAGCCCATCTTAGAGAGGGATGTGGTACTCCGTTTTGACCTAGTTATTTTCCAACCGTTGTCACTATTTACAAATTGATATCTTTCCATAAAAAAGGCGATTTCACTTCAAGTGGTCGGAGAAAATCAAATAACACGCGCGAGTAGACAGCCGTTAGATGGAAAACTCGAAAAGACAGCTTTACCCCGAAACCAAAATCAAAAAGATTATAAATACATATCGTAAAACCCTAAACTGAAAAATATCTTCAAGCAGCTGTTGCCTCTCTGCCTTCACTCTTAAACCTAGCAGTCTCTCTTCTCAAATTCGCCATGGGTAAAAAATCCGCCACCAAGGTAAGCTTCTTCTCCTTCTGGGTTTTCTAATTAGCTCTCCTTCCTTCTCTTAAGATTGTAATGACACATTGCTTCAGGTTGAAGCAGCACCTGCTGCCATTAAGGCCACCAAGCCTTTGAAGAAAGGTATGAACCTTGAGCGTTTTCGTTTATACATTGCTCCTACTTGTACATTTTGATGGATAAAGTTATTTAATTTAGTTTACCCATCTCCTTATTACCTTGTTCATTTGTTTGTTTTGGAATGTGTCTGTCATAGGATATAATATACTTGCTTATATGTACTTATAATCTTGACATTTCAGCTCCTTTGTTGATACAGGTTGTTTTATGTTGAAGGGGTTGCTTGGTTTTAACTTTGTATGCTTTTCTGATATAGTTCGTATTTAATTTTTAACAATGCCCCTGCTTATTTTGGACTATTTGAAGTATATTGACTGTTTAGTCTCGATATATATCCTATTGTGTTGAAGGGGATGCTTGGCTTGGTTTTAACTTTGTATGCTCCTATTCTTCAGGTAAGAGAGATCCTGAGGATGATTTGGACACCAAAGTGAACCTAAAGAAGCAGAAGAAAGATGTGATTGCTGCTGTTCAGAAGGAGAAAGCTGAGAAGAAGGTGCCTAAAAAAGTTGAGAGCTCTGATTCATCTGACTCTTCTGATATCGAGGAAGAAGTCAAGGTATTGTAGTGCCCTGTTCTTGTTTGAAGTACCCTATGAGGCATGTTGCTATAACCTTGTATTCTGGTTTTTGAAGGAACCCGCACCTAAGAAGGCCGTTGCTTCTACTAACGGAACTGTTGCAAAGGATGACTCATCCTCTGAGGAAGAATCTTCAGACGAGGTCAACTTTCTATTACTATCCAAGTTTAGTTTGATATCCTTGGATATTTGTTGACACACCATCTATTTTCAGGAAGAAGTTGCAGCTACCAAGAAACCTGCTGCAGTTGCTAAAAATGGCTCAGTGAAAGCTAAGGCAGAGTCCTCGTCTGAGGACGACTCTTCTGATGAATCAGATGATGAATCTGAGGTGACAAGTTTATTCTTATATCTTCATTTTTCTATTTGTATATTCTGCATATATATATATATATATATATTCCAAAATGGTGCCTAATTACTCAAGTATTGATATAGAAACCTGCTGCTAAGAAGGCAGCTCCTGCTACTACCAAGGCTGCCAGCAGTGCTGATTCATCCGAGGAAGATTCTGATGAGGTTAGCTATATATATATATATATATATATATTCCAAAATGGTGCCTAATTACTCAAGTATTGATATAGAAACCTGCTGCTAAGAAGGCAGCTCCTGCTACTACCAAGGCTGCCAGCAGTGCTGATTCATCCGAGGAAGATTCTGATGAGGTTAGCTTATGTACTTTAACGAGATCATCAAGCAGCTTTTGATGTATTATATTTGATTCATTGACCATGTGTTTAACATTTTGCAGGAAAGTGAAGATGAAAAACCTGCACCTAAAAAGGATAGCAGTAGTGATGATTCTGATTCTGATGAATCAGAGAGTGAAGATGAGAAAGAAACCCCGAAGAAAAAGGTGAGAGCAATGTTTACTTTCCATTATTTTGAACAGAAGCTGTATTGCTGTTTGCTGATTGAAAGTTACTCCATTCTGTTTTATAAAAACAGAACTCTGATGCTGAAATGGTGGATGCTGAGCAGAAACAGGTAAGAATCCCATTGTAGTTGCTTTAATGTCTTTGCTTTGTATTGATTGTGCTTTTTGTCTTTCAGCTTAAGACCCCATCGACTCCTGCTACAGGAGGATCGAAGACACTCTTTGTTGCCAATCTATCATTCAATGTTGAAAGATCAGATGTGTAAGTAGCATCGTTTTAACTATCTCTTTCTCTTGTCTAGTTGTTTATTTGTTCATGGCCTTACTTAATTTTTATCCTCCACATACAGTGAGAATTTCTTCAAAGATGTTGGCGATGTTGTTGATGTCAGATTTGCCATGTCAAAAGACGATGGCAGGTTCAGAGGCTTTGGCCATGTTGAGTTTGCTACTGCTGAACAAGCACAGAAGGTGAGGCGGTTGTTTTGGCTTATGATGAAGGATTTAAAAGGTTGATTGCGGATTACTAAGTCGTTTGTTCGTAGGCACTGGAACTTCACGGCACATCCATGCTTGGTCGTGATATTCGTCTTGATGTTGCTCAAGAGAGGGGAGAGAGACCCGCATACACTCCACAGAGCGGGTATATTGATTTTTTCTATTCATGTCTTGGATTGTGTATTATGTTCTTGTGTTTATAGTATTCTCTTTGGCAAATTATTGCAGTGCCGGTGGTAACTTCAGAAGCAGTGGTGGTGGAGGTCAATCGATTTTTGTTAAGGGATTCGACTCTTCTCTTCCTGAAGAAGACATCAAGAGCGCATTGAGTGCGCATTTTGCTTCATGTGGAGACATCACGAGGGTTTCTGTTCCCTGTGACCGTGAAACCGGAGCTTCCAAAGGGTTTGTGACTAACTCCTCTCCACTTTATTACCAGTTTTGTGAATGTTCTCTCATATGCTAAATTAAACAGATTGGTTTTTTTTTTACAGAATTGCTTACCTTGATTTTAAAGACGGCACAGACAAGGCGTTTGAGCTTAATGGTAGTGACATGGGAGGATGGAGTATTGTTGTTGATCAACCGAGGGAGAAGAGTAGTGGCGGATTCGGTGGTGGCGGAAGGAGCGGTGGTGGTCGTTTTGGTAGTGGAAGGAGCGGTGGTGGTAGAGGAAGAGATAGTGGCCGTGGTCGTTTTGGTGGTGGAAGGGGCGGTGGCAGAGGAAGAGATGGTGGCCGTGGATTCAACAGACCTAGTTTCTCAGGTAACTTGATCTTGTTTCTTGAATCTTGATATTAAATAACTAGCTTCTCACTAATTCATGGTTTATTTTGGCAGGTAAGAAGACCACCTTTAACGACGAGTAGAAGCTTATATGTAGAAGAAAATGCTCTTCTTATGTTTTTAACTTATGATACTTCACTTCCTTTCTCTATTGTTTCAGTTTTGTTTCTGTTCTAGTTATGTTTTTGTCCGAACCTTCAATTTTTGTTTGAGTGTTAAATCAAGCTCAATCTTGAGTTCTTTTGGTGTTATATCATTTTCTTTCTTCGATTCCTTCACTAGGTAGGCAAAAATAATTATCTCTCAAGGGACACAAATTTACATTTCTCAGATTTAGTCTCAACTTGGTTGGCTATTTTCAAATCTCACACAATGCATAAACAAAAAAAAAAAAAAACAAAAAGAAGGAAAATGGAATCTTAATTAAAAGAAAAGGATTAGTAGTAACTTAGGACAGAGACCTTAGCTTGAGGACCACCTTGCACATAGACAAAATCGTAAGCTTGCCCTGCTTTCAAAGTCTTTTGCCACTGAGGAAGCTGGTAAGTATTCTTTTGCCCTGTTGGGTTAAGTCCCCATATAGGTCCTGTGAGATCTTCAATCTTAAGCTTGAGGCCTGATATCGGTTTCTGAGAATTGTTCTTGATGATCACTTTGTGTCTGTAGTACCTCGTGTTCCAGGCCATCCAATTTGCAGTTATTGAATGAAGAAACTCGATTGGTGCACCTGATTGCTTTGGAGTGTATGTTGTTGTTGCTTTGTAAGCTGAAGTTGTGGATGAGTGTGAGAGAAAATGAGAATCAGACACTGCAGAAAAGTTACAAAAGAAGCTGCAAGTAAAAAATATCAACCTGGTGGTTTTGGTGTTTGGTAAGGTTTAGAATATCCTCCTCCATAAGAACCTACAAAATTCCAAAACATTAGTTGATGATCCATTGAACAAAGAATTATTTGAGCACAAGGTTTACCTAATTTTCCAGAGAGTTTAGCGAATAGACCAACGAGTGGAGCTGTTCCAGACAATGTTGGTTCTGTCTGCTCGTAGTTTGTCCGGTCATCGGAATAGTAATCATTCTGGTCTGGTCCACCAACAAGAGCACCATAGATAACATTCGGATCAGCTTGAGCCCTTCTATACCAAGAATCATATCCTTGTACACAGTTCACAGTAGACCGTTGAATAAAGATTGAAGGGATCGAAGCGCCTCTATGGTGAACTCGGATTGGATATTTTGGTCCATATCCAACTAAGTAACTCATCCCTTGACGGTTCTTTCCAAGAATATAATCAGCCTGCATGAGAAAAACTCGGTTAATACATTTAAAATCACTTGAGAAATGGTTTTGTGTTCGTGAAGATTTGGTTACCTGAGATCTTGAAAAGTCTAGAAGTGCTTGAGGCGGCACTGAACCATCAGGACAGTTGAGTTTAGCGTTTGCTGCAGATAGATAATCCGAATAAATCGCAAGAAGAAATGCAGCCGCAGATGCATATTGCAGATTGTTCCACTCTCTAACATACATCAAACCACCTGAATTAACAACACCATTTAACTTTCATAGCTTAGTATTTTTTAAAATAAATTGAAATTTGTAAATCGACCCGGGAATAAGGATTTCGATTAGACTATTAAACTTTCGTTACTTGGACTTGAAGTTAGATTTGTTTAATATTTTAAGTTATAGGAGTTAACTTACCAGGAGTTGTTTGAATATTGTAGCCACCATTCTTCTTGAGACAAGCACAAGCGAAGTAATCAGCTTTCATCTGATACTGCTTCAAGGTCGAAGTATACGCACCACCTTTACCTTCTAACAAGATCTATGCAAACATACAGAAATCAAACATGGATCAAGATTAGTCTTCTTGAAACTTCAAGAAAACAACATTCTTGAAGAAACCAGTAGGTTTACCTTGGAGAGAAGGACTTGAACACCGGCGTATTTGTTATCCCAAGAGAATTCTTTCATTCCCCAGCCGGTTCCACCCATGTAACCAGCATTATTTACAGCATACTTCAAGTAATACTCGTCCCCGGTGGCACGGTGTAGCCAAGCCGCAGCCCAAAGAAGCTCATCCTTCAAAACATTAACACAATATAGACATTATTTATTGTACTGAAACAATATTCAATGGAAAGAGAGAACTGGAAGCAAAGATTTTGAGAGATCAGATCAAAAGGGATTTACCGAGTAACCAGATGACATGTAGAAAGCTTTTGCATTTGGGATTGAATCAGTGTATAATCCTCTGTATTTGTCAGCAAATGAGAAGAGCTGAAACACAACAATAGGTTTCCAAAATATTCAGAATCTAAATTCATATTCTTAGCAAAAAACAAAGTTCAGAATCTAAGCAGAAACGGATCCATAACATAAGACTGAATATATAAACTGAACCGGACTCATAATCAAAACCGAACCAGAATTTGGACAAACATCAAATTTAGTGTGCCCGAATCCAATAAACCTAAAATAATTGTCTTACCGTATCAAGTATCAAGTATCAAGTATCAACTACACTAGAAAACCAAAATATGCAAACCAAGCAGAACAAATAACTAAATACCCAACATACCCAAAACCATGATCATTAACCAAACCAATATAAACCAAACCGAAATTAAAACAGATAACCAAACCAAAATTAAGAAAAAGCGAACCTCTTTGGCATGAGTCAAGAGGATAGCAGAATAAGAGGAGTTATACGGCTTGAAAGCTAAAGAAGCAGCGGCTAAAGCAGCAGCGGTTTCACCAGCCAAGTCTGAGCCAGGATGGTACTGGTCAAGCTTATAAGCTGTTCTTGAAGTGGTCATGTCCTCCGCTCGCTCCCAACAGTAGTGATCAGATTTTCCATCTCCAACTTGACCCCATAGAACATTAGGCTGAGGATGAGCCTTGATGAAATAATCAGTACCCCATCTGATTGACCACAATGTCTGTTGCATTTGGTTCGAACCGGATAGCTCCTTCTGGTTATCAACCGCAGCCCACGATAGCATTGTTACTGCGAAAGCCATTGGTAAACCGAATTTCACATGGTCTCCTGCATCATAATATCCTCCCTCCAAACTCACCTGTTCAATCATATATATATAATACCAACGTCAATATCATTATATACAAATAGTATTAGCATCATCATTAGAAATACAACTCAACAAATGCTAATTTCGATAATTAGTTTGCAATGACCATCTCACGGAATAAATCATATTCTGATATATATTAGGTGTATGTCCAACTATATAATATACGAATTAAGTGTATGTTATATATGGACTTACGCCTTGAGCAAGACCATCCGCGAGACCAGAATGGCTACGCCATTTGACACGTTGGGCAGCTGGCAACTTCCCTGACCGTTGAGCCTCAAAGAACAAGAATGTCTTGTCCAGGGCATTTCCATAATTGTAATACTCCGCTGCTGCAGTGGCTGCCCCGAGGAGAACGGTCAGTAAAAGGTTTAAGCCGAACAAAGACCCACCAAACTTACTCATTTCTCTGGATCAATGTTACTTTAGGTTAACTTCTCTCTCCCAAAAAATGTTCTCTGTTCAGAATTGTGATGTGATTAAGTGTATATAAATAGAGAGAGATGTTTTGTCTGTGACTTTGGTGTGAGAGAGGAATGTAGAGAATCAAATAGGTACATAGTTTTGCCCGAATAATCATTGTCTTTGTCTTACTTGTGTTCGTGTGTGTTTTGTGCGTGTTTGATAATAGTTATGGCCTTCACGTTTTGTTAGAGCTTCTCACGTTGTACTTTTAAGACTTTTGTGCAGAAGCTGAACCAACATTGAGTTGCCACGTGTATTTATTGTTAGCCGTTTGATGAACGTGATATTGACCATATATTTGAATAGAAATAGATGAATGTATCTTGTAATGCAAAAAGTCAACAATAATATTTTGGTTGATTTTTGTTAAGGCGTCGATGGACAAGTTCCATTCGTGGTATTCACATCTTGCAATTATTTTCTCCCGATTTAATCATATGTTCTGATGTTCGTAATTTATAGTTTTATTTTGTCGGTTTGTTTAACATGTAAACAAAGCTATAATGTTGAATGATAATATTAAGAACGAGGAGAACATAGGCTATGTTACATAGCTAGACTGAAAAATAACAACACCTAGATCCTTGTTCTCTCCGTGATCTCGTTATGACTCGTTAGGAACTGACACCATTGATCCAGAATCATATGCGTAAATTGGTTGTATGCCTCCATCTGAAGCAGCACTTAAGCAATCATACAACGTTTTTTTCATATTCTGGTTTATTCATCGCCATCAATCTCTTTAACGATGGGACATGAGGCTTCTTATCCTTAGGTATAGAACCGGGTTGAATAGTGTCAGTGCTTGAAGTAGTGAACAAGTTAGACCGGCTTTGAATAGAAAGTCTTGGCCTATACTTAATTTTTTTTGCTCAACATCGAGAATTGACCCCCTTGGACACTTTCATTGATATTAACATCTGACGATCACTACAACAAAACAGCGGTATTCTGACGGACATTCCGACGGAAAATGAAATCGTCGGAATATACCGAGGAATTTCCTCGGAATATACCGACGGAATTCCGAGGAAATATCAATCCGTCGGAATATTCCGAGGAAATTCCGAGGAAAAATGTGTTCCTCAGAAAAAACCGATGAATTCCGAGGAAATATTATAGCCGTTGGAGAGCTGTTGGGGGATTTTACAAAATTCCGAGGAAATTCCGACGAACTAGCCTTTTCCGTCGGAATTCCGTCGGAATTTCCTCGGTCTGTCGGCAGGATTTAAACTATAAATACAAGCACTCCTCTTCCTCTTCATTCACTCCATATCTTCATCCTCCCTCTTACTCTATTTACACACGAATTTGATTCATAAAAAATATGTCTTCTTCAAATTATTTTCGTTCTTGGATCGATCGACCTCATTTGGATCCGAACACGAGATTGCTTACGGAAGAATACCAACGAGGTATAACCGAATTCATGGGGTTAGTTCACCGAGAACCGGAAGCAAAAACATGTATGTTAAGATGTCCTTGCTCTAATTGTAAAAATAGAAAGGTTATTAAAGAGTGGGATGTTTGGACTCATCTATATTTGAGTGGGTTTACACGAAGTTACAAAATTTGGTATCATCATGGGGAAACTGATTATGAACATGGTAGTACTAGCGAACCTCAGCCAGCGGTTAGATTAGAAGAACCAATTAGAACGGATGTAGATTATGGTGTAGGTACTGAGCAGATGGTAAATGATCATTTTAGAGGGGAAGATTTACCCAATGCACAAGCTAGGAGATTTTATGATATGTTGGATGCTGGAAAGCAACCATTGTACGAAGGTTGCAGAGATGGTCATTCAGCTTTATCATCTGCTACAAGATTGATGGGCATTAAAACAGATTATAATTTGGCTGAAGACTGTGTGGATGCGATTGCTGATTTTGTAAAAGGTATTCTACCTGAGGATAATGTAGCTCCTGGTTCATACTACGAGGTTCAGAAACTCGTAGCTGGTCTTGGTTTATCGTATCAGGTAATAGATGTATGCAGCGACAACTGCATGATTTATTGGAGGGCGGATGAACAGCGGGTTACATGCAAATTTTGTGGAAAGCCTCGTTATAAAGATACGAGTGGAAGAGTTCCAGTGCCATATAAAAGGATGTGGTATTTACCTTTGACGGAAAGGTTGCAGAGGTTGTATCTGTCTGAACGCACAGCGCAACCAATGAGATGGCATGCGGAGCACTCAACAGATGGTGAGATCAGACATCCTTCAGATGCAAAAGTGTGGAAGCATTTCCAATCAAAGTATCCCGACTTTGCGTATGAGAGAAGAAATGTCTACCTTGGATTATGTACTGATGGTTTCAGTCCGTTTGGCAAGAGTGGAAGACAGTATTCTCTATGGCCCGTCATTCTTACACCATACAACCTACCCCCAAACTTGTGCTGCGACGAGAGTTTTTGTTTCTCTCGATTCTCGTTCCCGGACCAGAGCATCCTAAGAGATCACTTGATGTGTTTCTTCAGCCACTAATATATGAGTTGCAACAACTATGGGCTCAAGGTGCTGAAACATACGATGTTTCGTGTAAAGAAAACTTTCAAATGCGGGCAGTACTAATGTGGACAATAAGTGATTTTCCAGCATATGGTATGTTGTCTGGATGGACAACACATGGAAGGCTATCATGTCCATATTGTCAAGATAACACTGATGCTTTCCAACTAAAACACGGAAGGAAAACGTGTTGGTTTGACTGTCACAGGAGATTCCTACCACCTGATCATCCATATCGTAGGAGTAGGAATTTGTTTACGAAGAACAAGAGGGTGTTTGACAGTTCACCTCCGGAAATTTGTGAGAAAGATTTGAAGATACAACTAAGAGATTTTGGTGCAGAAAGGACGCCAGACGTCGGTGGACATGAGCGTTTTCCGGTAGATGCTGTTGGAGAACTACATAACTGGCACAAAAAAGTATTTTCTGGGATCTGCCATACTGGGAGGATCATCTGCTAAGGCATAATTTAGATGTCATGCATATTGAGAAGAACTTTTTTGACAATCTCATGAACACGATCCTTAATGTTCAAGGTAAAACAAAGGATAATTTGAAGTCAAGACTGGATTTAGTCGATATATGTGCTCGTTCAGAACTTCATGTTGATGAGAATGGTAGGGCTCCTTTTCCCATATACCGACTTGATGCAGAGGGAAAAGATGCGTTCTTTGATTGGATTTCAAACGATGTGGAATTTCCAGACGGTTACGCATCAAATTTGCGTAACTGTATCGACAGAAAGGAAGGAAAGTTTACTGGCTTGAAAAGCCACGATTGCCATGTAATGATGCAGCGCCTCCTTCCGTTCGCCTTCAAGGAACTATTACCACGAAATGTTCATGAAGCAATTGCAGGGATAAGTGGTTTCTTCCGCGATTTATGCACGAGATCAGTGACTCTTGAAGGTATTGAAAATTTGAAAACTAACATAGCTGTGATTCAGTGCAACCTTGAGAAGATATTTCCTCCCTCATTTTTTGATGTTATGGAGCATCTTGTTATTCACCTGGCAAGAGAATTGGAACTTGGTGGACCTGTGCAGTATAGATGGATGTATCTGTATGAGCGGTATATGTTCCATTTGAAGAAGATGGTGAAAATTTAAGTAGGGTGGAAGGTTCTATAGTCGCACAGATGATCAATGAAGAAACTTCAAACTTTGCCGAGTACTACTTTCCAGCAGAAGTTCAGACCAAAAACAGAAGACCTGCTCGGCATGATGATAGAGGCGAACGGGCAACATATCATGTTACGGTTCCAGACATTTCACAGACGTTGGACGACTTAGCGGAAAACCAAAGGACCGTCGACTTACTGAGCAGGAGCGCAGTCATTTGCAAACATATTTGCTCACCAACTGCGAAGACGTTCTTCAATATGAGAGGTAAATAAATGAGCTTACAAATTTTTATTTTAACAAGTTGAAATTTAAATCTTAATTAATTACATTATTGTCATCATATACAGGATTTTCATGGCAGAAAAGCGGTTCGAGTATAGATACGCCACAGAGGACGAACTAGAAGAAATGAAGCAGAGAGAATTTACTGGATGGATGTTTACTTATGTGAGTGCTTTAAACAAATTAAAATATATTTTATCACATATTTATACTAATTCACATTTATTGATATAACATATATATATGTGCTATTAATAGGTGTCTGCTGGTTTGGCCAGAGGTGAAACATTTGACGATTGGATACGTGAGATGGTCGTTGGACCAAACTTTGTTGTGAAGTCATATTTCGAGGAACACTTGATATAACCTCTTTCCTGGATATTAGTTATTGGTTTATCTAGCAAGGCAAAGCTGAATACGAATTAAAAACTACTCAAAACACAACCAAATAAAACGAAGAAGAAACCATGTAAAAGAAATACGAACTCATAATTAAGAAAAAAAATAAAAAACTAAGTTCAAAATTAACAGAAAATAAGACCATAAAACGTTAGAATAGAAAAGAAAATAAAATAGCGCGGTCGGAAATCAAATGGCAAACTGGCCGGTGATAGCTCTACTCCTCGTCTCCTGCTCCAGATGTTCCTGCATCTTTGGGTCTCTTGGACCTCTTTCTTACCCTGTGTGTACCACTCGAACCCGAACCAGAGCTGGATAGAGAGTTGTCCCGATGAACTACATCATCCTTTTGGCAACGACACGGCCTGATACGTGAAATGGCAGCCCAGATCTTGTGTAGCATGTCGTTGTTTGTCTTTATGCTCTGATCTCTCCAATATTGTTGCTGGCGCGAAGTGGCGTTCGGTGGAAGCTCTTGCAGCTTGTACTGGCTTGAGTCTGATGGGAGTAGCTGATGGGGTTGTGAATCATCTGGAATGGCTTGTGCAGCCTCATCTTCTCCTTCTTCATCAACCACGGCCTTGCCTTTGGTCTGATATTTTGGCGTGAAGAAGGATGGCTTGTCTACTAGTGCGGTAGCAGGGGGTAGGAACTCAACTGCAGCCTCTGAAAGTAGAGCAGTCAGGCCGATCTGAGGCAGGTGGCAGTAGAGTGTTTCTTCGCTCGGTCCTGGAATACGTAGACGTAAGGACCATCCCGATCGATCCTCGAGTGGGGACCAGCTATGAACTCCTACTTACTAGAGAAATGAAATCCAGGTAGTTCCAAGCAATGTTGTTTGATCTGTCCAGTGCTACCTGATGGTTCTCGCAGTCTACACCCACATGTGTAAGGATCCGAGTAATCACTGCACCAAATCCACATGCACTGCTCTTGGATTTGGTTACTTTCCCCTTGTATCCTGCTAAGTTTGCGGCCAGCACCGCTCCCATGTTGAAGGCAGTAGCAGGTGGGAATGTAGAGTTTCCAAATGCCGGTAGCAAATGCCTCACACCTTGGTACAGGAGGCACAACTCCCATTGCGTGACTGATGCAGCTGTGGTTGTCCCGTATAGCAATGAGCCAATGAGGCATGTGGCATATCTCAGTACTGGGCTCCGGATAAGTGACTCCTTTGCCTGAGAAGATTTATAAACCCCTGTGCCAATCGTTTCCCAGAAGTTCAACAGCTCTGAAATCCAATAAAGACCAGATGTCTCTCCCCTGCACTCAATCCAAATAGTCCACAGAGGTCTGTGAAAGATACCTCAAAGTATACTTTATGCACTACGAATGCCAGAAAACCTTCCTGATGGCTATCATCGGGATGGCTGACGTATGTGGATGCTATGAACTGGCGTACCAACTCCGGATAAGTGGGTTCGTTGAGGTTGCATAGTTGGCCTAGACCCATGGTTCTTTGAACAACCCTTCAATGTCTGATTTGATTCTCAATATTGTCATCGTCTCAGGACATGCAGTGTGTAGCCGGAACGGCTACCTTCTTCATGTTGTTGTAGTGGGTGGTATCAGACTTATCCCACTTCTTGGCCTTTGCTTTCTCTCGCTGAGACGAACCCTCTTCTTGTGTGTTCTTCTTTGCTGATATTTTCGTGCGCGTCATTCTCTTACAAAATAGAATCATTGCTCTCAACATGGTTATAATCAATTAAGAACTCAAATCAACATGAAAATGAAAGGCGAAATCGAGTTGTGATAAAAAAAACCAAATTGAAAAAAATCTCAATCCCTAAATCATCTCAAATCCTGTTCCAAACTCGTTGATCACAGACAATTGTGTTCTATTCCATGTTAAACATCTGTTTCATGCATATTTGATCAAGGAATCAACACGGAAATAAGAAATTCACAAAACCCAAAAAATTGCTCAAGAACACGATTTCAGAATGTGGAGATTCGCGGAGTATATACCTGTCTTAGGGTGAAAACGAGTGTAGGAATCAGTTAGGAGCTCGAGAAAAATCAAGGGGAATAGAGCCCAAAATTGTTTCAATCGGATGATATAGAGAGGGAAAAGGGGGGGGGTCGAATTATAGGGACATCGGAGGGGATAAGAGATTTTGAGGTTTTGATCCAAAAGTCGGGTTTTGCCTTATCAATCTGTTTCCCGGCATCACGCATCGATCGA